>NC_072381.2:28507727-28810681 GCF_028885625.2 Pongo pygmaeus | reverse complement strand
GAAGTCAGAGAAGGCATCTTTGAAGAGATGCATCTTAACTAAGGAGAATGAAGTGAGGAGAAGAATTTGCAGCCAGAGGGAAAGGGTTTGTTCAGCGGCCATAGGGTAGGAATGTGCCTAGAATTTCTGAGGACTAGCCTGGGCAACAGGGAGACCCTATCTCCACAAAAAATAAAAATAAATAAGCTGGGCATGGTGGTGCATACCTGTAGTCCCAGCTACTCAGGAGACTCAGTGGGAGGATCACTTTAGCCTGGGATGTCGAGGCTGCAGCGAGCTGTGAATGCATCGCCATACTGCAGCCTGAATGACAGAGCAAGATCCTTTCTCTAAACAAAAAACAAACAAAAAAAGAAGATCACTCTTGGAGGTGTGTAGGGACAGGATCAGAAAGACTGGAAGCAGACCCGCCAGGGGTGGTGGCTCATGCCTGTAATCTCAGCAGTTTGGGAGGCCGAGGCAGGCAGATCACCTGAGGTCAGGATTTCAAGACCAGCCTGGCCAACATGGTGAAACCCTGTCTTTACTAAAAATACAAAAATTAGCCGGGCATGGTGGTGGGCACCTGTAATCCCAGCTACTCAGGAGGCCGAAGCAGGAGAATTGCTTGAACCTGGGAGGTGGAGGTTGCAGTGAGCTGAGATCGCACCACTGCACTCCAGCCTGGGTGACAGAGCAAGACTCCGAAAAAAATAAATAAATAAGAAAAAAGAAAGGAAAGAAAAGAAAAACTGGAAGCTGATCTGTCTACGAGGCTGGTGAACTGTAAGCGCATGAGACATGGTGGCCTAGACAAGGCTTAGTTACAGATTGTGTGGGAGATTAAGGGAACAGGAAGAATTAAGAATCCATTCACAAACCTTTTTTCTACCACGAAGAGGGAAATAATCATAGTAACAACAGTTGCTAGCAAGCCCATTTTTATTTTAAATTTCATTAGATAACTTGGAGTATCCATTAAGTGAATAATTATCCAATATTAGAATATTAGGCTTAATAATTACACTAGCAAATAGTCACTATAAATAGCTCATATATATGTTACAAAATGTGTATTTCAGGTTGATCTATTTTAAAAAGAATAATAATCAATTACTGAGCATTCACTGGTGGCCTATGTGCTTTATTCCTTATTTCATTTAATCTTTACTGTACCCCCGTGGTGCAGGCATTACTCTCCCATTTTGAAGATTGGGAAGCTTTAGCTCGATAGTCTAAGTGATGCATCCAAAGTCCTACAGATGCAATGCAGGATCAGCTATAAATCAATAAATTACTTCATAACTCATATTTGAGCAATGTAACTCAAACTTATGCACCAAAGAGAATTCCCATGGGCAAGAAAGCAGCAGAGCCCTAAGAAGGCGCTGAGCTCCAAAGCCTTTAGCATCTTTCTTCCATCTGTCATCTCTCCACTTTTCTTATTTGTTTCCTTTTATTCTTTCTATGCCAGTTGGCTTCCTCTCTTTGCCACTGTTTTCTTTACTGCTTCTCCTGGATCTAGGTATCCAGCCACCCAAGGAGGCCACGTATTTTCTCCACCCCCATTTTCAGTTCAAAAATCTCAGACAAGAGAAGCTGATTGGCCCATTTTAGGAAAAGTACCCACCCCTTGTCCAATCAGTGGTGGACAATGAAACATGTGATACTTTACAAGATGGCTTCCAAGACTTGCCATTGGAGGTGGAACACAAAGGCAGTCAAGGGCGTTCATGATATGCTGGGAAGGCACTCCAAAAGATGTGCACGAATGTGACAAATCAGAATTTAAATTTCTGAACCAACTGACATGAGAAATCCTTAGGTCAGTTGATATTCACTGTCTTTTGTCACACTGTTATTTAGGCTGTTTTAGAGTCAAATATATGCTTTTATTATGAGGTTGTTATTGCAGTTGTTTTAAAGATGTACATAAATATGTACAAATAGATCAATAAAAATAGAAAAGAATGTGCAGAGGGCATTTTACCCAATATTTAACTTGTAGGATATTCTACCTCAGTTATGAAAATGACAAATTCTTGCTGACAGCTTTGGCTAGTTTTATTTATTATTGTTGTTTTATTTTTATTAAAGAACTCTTTCATAAGGCAAGCTTTGTGAGTTAAATCGATGTAAATTGTAAATGTGAAAGGTAATTATTTATAATTTTTTCGAAAATATTCCAGACTCAGCTACTGCCAACTGCTGGTATGGATTTAGCATCCTGAAATTTAAACAGAATAACAGTTGGCTCTTTTTTGTCAAATACTTTGTGATTATAGGAGGTGTACTATTATACTGTCAACCTAAGTTTAAGAAAAGATACACTCCTTCACCATTTTAAGTCTGTGCAAAACAGTCTTCACTTTACGCACATATAAACCTGTGAAGCATTCCCATGTTGGTTTGGGGATTTTAAACTTGGCAAATTATACATCTTCATATTTTATATCTGTCGCTGTTGGCTCCTAACTTTATGTTGAAACCACAGCGTTTTTCTGGCGCTCACATGAAGCTAATACTCTTCCACTGCTTTAAATTAGCTGCTACTTAATGATTAAGAAAGAGTGCACTAGATGGCAAATAACATTAGTAACAATAGTATTTCCAAGTCACTGTCAGCTATACAGTATGCCTCAATTTGGGGCTGTTTAAAAACCAAATATCTGACCATAATGTTGCACTCAAAAACTTCATAGCAACAGGTGAACACCCCTCATCTTTTGCTTTTGTTTGGTTTAGAAGAAACCAATAAAATCTGAAAACAAAAAGTCATTTCCCTCTGAGTTATGTAAAAAGCTTATCAGGTGTGAGCCTCTCTTTCCTGAGTTGAGTGAGGCCAGAAACCATTGCCTTCATACTTGCTGCCGCGTGTCATATTTTTAGAGATTGTTACTTATATATCCTCAGAAGTTTACTATAGAATCACTGCCAGCTCAGAAAAAAATTCAGGGTTAAGAAGTATTGGATTCCACAAAAATTTGATTTTGGACGGGAGAGTTATTCCTTTTCTTAACATCATCATGTTACCAAAATTAGGAATGTTGGACTACGTTACAGTTTTTCTGATCACAAATAGAAGAAAACGACAGAGCTGGGTAGCTTATCTTGCCTAAATTGAACAGTCCAGGATTCCTCCAAATTTAAATAGGTTTGGATATCAAAAGCGTTAGATTGGCAAAAGATGATGCTGGCACATGTTAAAGCATCTTTTGGTTTCAAAGAAAGACACTTTCCTGACGACCTGTAGGTCCGTTGGATCTGTTCAACAGTAGCTATGCCCCGCAGCTTTTTTTGTTGATAAATGATCCGTTTCAAATAAATGTAATTGCAGCCAACTCTGTAGAAATAATTGCCTTCTAAAAAAGAGAGTTTTGGAGGGTCAAAAATACACAAACAGTATGGTAAAATAAAGTATATGCTGCTCCTTTTAATGGAAAAGATTGCTACTGGGTACCTTTGCCAAATTCAATCAGTGTGCCAAAAAGTCGAGGAATCTGGCAGATGCTATAGAGAGCAGTTCCATCTTTCATCTATATTTCGTTTCTGTATTTATCTAGCTTTAGAAAATGCTGGGAATGTCTTTTCCTTCCGACTTGGCCCTTTTGCTAAACCACAGAAATACACCGGCAGCTTCTTGTAATTGTTTGGTTACTTAAGAGTGCAGTCAATCTTTAAACTTGTGAGAAATATATTCTTTCCATTGGAAATTATGAAACACCAACAACTATTTGTTCTCATTTTCTGAAATTTATCACAGGAACAAAAAAAATCCATTATATTAATTGGCAGCTATTTGACTCACTACACAAAGGCAGAAAGCCAACTCATTATTTTTAGCCTTCAGCTGACCCAAAATAGTGTTCTCGTATAAGAAGTTATTCACAGATGCTAAATGTAAGAATTACTACTACTAATAATGGTATTTCAGACTTCATGAGTAAGTAGTTTTTGGCACTCAGAAAATATCTTGTTTTTCCCTTGAAAATAGCAATCCTGTTAAATACAAAAAGTAAACAGTGCTTGAATTAGTACGTTGGAGTTTTTAATGTACCAAAAATATGCATGCATTAATATTCCCTTCTAAGACTCCTTTTTTTTCAGTTTCTTCAGGATTAATCCATTTTTGTTATTTAAAAAAATACAAAAATCTTAGATTCTTAGGATCTTTGTTCTCTGTGTTTCCCAATCCATCGCCGTGGGGTAAGATGTCCCTCTTTGAAAGTCTTCGGAAATAAAAATACAGGAGCTAAAAAAAAGTTACATTAAAAATCAAATTAATTACATCTTATGCAGATTTCAGTCAGAACAACTATTGTCTTCAGGAGTGATGGAGCACAATGGCTTATCCTTATGGTTGACAAGTCAGGGCTTGCGGATGCTGTGTTCGTTTACCATACACTTGTGGGAAAAAGCACTTGATTGTCTACATCTTTGTTTACCCATGAGCAAAAGTAAGAGAAATATTTGTAAAGTTTATTTTATCATTCTTTATGACCCATGTTTAAATTTTGAATCCTGGCAGAGAGAGGGAATTAGAAAAGCACCCTAATGTTCCATTTACAGCAGTGAAAACCATCGTTCAGTTTGATGCCTTAGTCTGTATTTATACCTCTGCTTATTATAAGAACATAAAATATACACACTAATGACTGAAAATGCCGATATTTTCTCTAGACCCATGATCTTCTGATTGTGGAAACCTGATCAAATTTCTGTGAAAATAAATTTCTAAGGTATTTTTTCTTAGACGATCACTTGCCTAGGAAACGACTTGCCAGAATGTCAACCTGATATTTTCATTCACTCCATTTTGCATGCAGAGAAGTAAAAACAAAAACCTCCTTGGGAATTAACTGTCTTTATCAAAGAAGTGTAGAAACACTCATCTAAGATGTGTGGCCAGGATGGCCCCCACGATAGGTCTCACTGTGAGTGACCAGCATGGGACCATGTGGTCACAGGCCAGCACAGACAGGGATGGGAGCATCCTCGCTGTGACCCAGAGAGGCAGCAGAGATGCTGGTGTCTTTTACAGTGGAATTGTGTGGACAACAAATTTTCCCTCAGGATGAATATGACCTTTCTTGCATCAAAATTTGTCTTCAGTTACACTCCTACGAGTCCCAGAAATCCTCACAGTGGGCAGTTTAGGATCTGGAAAGGCAACTCAAGAGCCTGACTTAAGTGACATTCCCTGCAAAGCCAGGGAAAATCTTGATTTATATCTTTGAGGCTTAGTCGTGAACTACTGAGCTATACTCTTTAGGTTTGATGTTTATGAAATCAGTCCTCTGTGTTTCAACACCATTTCAAGTTTTTGCTCTGATAATTATTCAATTAAATTAACAATTGATTAACCAACATTATTAATCAATCAATTGATAGTAATTATTATGATTAATTAAGTCAAAACCACTAATATGGCTTAAGTGTATTTTTCATATTCCTTGAAATCCTAAAGAAATTATGTCCTACCATAAAACTAATGATTTGAGAGTGAACCATAAAGGTAAGAACCCTGCAGCTCATAGGCCCTAAAGCTGCCACAGGCCATTTTTCAAGAATTGGAACATCAGAGGTTTCTAATGTACTTTTTATAGGATATAGCAGTGACTTGTTTGCAAATTTAGATGAGTTTTGCCAAAAATCATTTTAGATGGTATAGATATGTTTACATATTAGTATAATTTAGGAAGTTGTCCCCAAACTCTCTCATTGATCAAGTTTAGAAAACTGATAAATCTTTTTTATTTAATGACGTAAAAAAGACCGGATGCAGGGAAACGAGTGTGTGTTTGGTGTTAGCAGATCTGGGTTTGGATTCTGGCCCTGAGTTCTGCTGCCAAGTCACCCAGCACCACTGGGCTCTGTGTCCTTATCTGTTCTATAAGGATGATAATATTTTCCTCAAAGAGTTCTAGGAAAGATGAAATACCTTTCTGTATACACACACATATACATGCATATGTATTCAACTGTGTATATGTACTGAATATATATACAGTTGACCCTTGAACAGCATGAGTTTGAAGTGCATGGATCCAATTTTATGCAGATTTTTCCTTCTGACTCTGCCACCACTGAGACAGCAAGACCAACCCCTCTTCCTCCTCCTCCTCTTCAGGCTACTCAATGGGAAGATGACGAGGATGAAGACCTTTATGATGATCCACTTCCACTTAGTGTATAGTAAATGTATTTTCTCTTCCTTATGATTTTCTTTTCCTTTTTTTTTTTTTGATGGGATTTTCACTCTTGTCACCCAGGCTGGAGTGCAGTGGTGCAATCTCAGCTCACTGCCACCCCTGCCTCCCGGGTTCAAGTGATTCTCCTGCCTCAGCCTCCCGAGGTAGCTGGGATTACCGGTGCCCGCCACCATGCCCAGCTAATTTTTGTATTTTTAGTAGAGACAGGGTTTCGCCATGTTGGACAGGCTGTTTCTTCCTTATGACTTTCTGCATAACATTTTATTCTCTGTTGAACTTCTCTTATTTTAAGAATACAGTATAATATACATGATATACAAACTGGGTGTTAATCGACTGTTTATGTTATTGTTAAGGCTTCTGAGCAACAGTAGGCTATTAGTCATTAAGATTGGGGGCAGTCAAAAGTGATATGTGGGTTTTTGACTGTATGAGGACGTGGTGCCCTAACCCTCACATTGTTCAGAGATCAACTGTACAGAGAGAGAGAACACACCTACCTCACAGTGGGGGCATCTGAATGTTGCTGCAGCTGTTGTTGTTGTTATAGGAGTAGAATTGTCAAGTTCAGGCTACAGGTGTGAGATGGGTGACTTTCTAAGTTGCTCCTTCTCACATCTCACCTGCCTGGATTAACGTCCCGTTCGTGTACATTGAACCAACTCAGACAGCAGGTATTCAGTCCTCGGCCTCTCTGTCTTCCACTATAGACAGAATTGGAGGTGCTGGCTTCAGCAGCCCATCTCCTCAGGGCCAAGAAGCCATGTAGATGGGTCCTGTGTCCGTGGCATGATCTGACGCTCCTCCAAGGGCCTGCTGGTGGGACTGTGCCGGCCTTGAGCGTGGTTTTGTTCTCTGTGGCTCGGCCAGGACGCAGGGACACGCGATGTCAAGTACAGATGTGCTGGTACAGCAACCCTTGTGCCTTAGGTTGTGTGTTCTGTCAGGCCTGGGTGACCTTGTGAAAACTCAGAGCCACATCACAAGGTCACTGACAGTGTAAAGCTGCACAATATAGGATGGCTCAGGTTTCCATCCACAACTACAGAAAAACTTTCCATTCAAATCGGAGCTTTCAGGCAATTTCTTTGGAGACTCTACGACTTAGATAGGTGTCTTCTGCATGCAGAATTTGGGCTGTTGGTAAACAAGGACATCTGTGAATTAAATGAGAGAATCACTAAGAAACCTCAGCTTGTATCTACCCTAATCAAGCCTTCTCTGTAATAGCCTTTTCTGCAAGCATATACCCATAAATCTGTCACTGCTCTTTTGAAAACATTAGCATGGCTTCCCTTTGCTTTAAACAAGCCCTTTCATGATCTGCCCCCTGCCTGCCTCTCCATCGTTATCTCACTCCTTGCCCCCACCATCCTTCCTCGTAGCACAGTCCCCTGGATGTCCACCAACCTTCATCCTCCCCTCTTTGATGATAGCACATGGCAGCCAGCCAGAGAAGATGCTTCTCAGCTTCCCTTGAGTCTTGGTGTGGCCGTGTGATGATGAGGTTATCACCAGTGGGAAGTGAGAAGTGATGCATGCTGTTTGTGTTTCTTGCCCTATGTAAGGGATGCCTGTGGCGTCACGGGTTCTATCTCTATTCCAGAAGGCCAAGGGATAGCGCCTTTGGAGCAGCTTTGGACTCATTGAGATTGGCCAACACAATGAAAGTGGCAGAGCGATGCTACCAGCCCTAGACCACATGCACGTATAATGTTACGCCAGGGAAAACAACCTCCTAGATTATTTCAATCACTAGATTTTAGAGTTTTTAGGTTAAAACAGTTTATCCTGGGCTCAAATCAATGCATTCATAGGACTTGTCTTGGCAATGATCTGCTACTTTTGTGTCCTTTGGCGGGTTGTCAGTGACATGCCAGGATGTCCAAGCTGGAGAGCAGAGCAGGGCCTGGATGTCACTCACCTTCTGGCCAGCACCTTGATGCTGCACACACTGCAAATCCCTGTAAGGTGGCGCCATGTGGAACCTTCACCACTGTCCTTTCTCAGCTTGGAATGTTCTCCCAACCCCCATGTTACACAGTGCTTTGTTCATAACCATCTTTCAGGTTTCAGATTCGCTCTTATTCTTCAGGGAGGTCTACCTTTACCTTGCTGTCTGTAGTCGCCCAGGACTTGTATGTCTCTTCTTCCCAATTGTAACAACATAATTGTGCATCTCAGTAAACTGCAAGACCCCTATGGAAGTCAAGCCTTTCTTGTCTACTCCTGCATTTCCAGGAACTAGTTCAGTGCCTGCCACGGAGCAGAACATAGTAGATATTTGTTGAATGAAGCAGTGAACTATTTTCCCCAATTTTTTGTCCCACACATAACCATAATATCTTAATATCAAAATACTCTTCAAATGTGAAGACAAAATAAAAAGTATTTGAGGAGAGATACATACTTACAATATTTTTCTTCTATGTAGCCACATAAGCCACAGAGTTTAAATTGTTTATTTTAATTTTTAAAGAATGCAGGGAGGGGCTGAGTTCCTACAATGCATTTTATTTCCAATGCTGTATTTTCCCTGCTGCTAGAGAAGTTTAATTTTCCTCCTTGATTTTTTTTTTTCAGTTTGTACCCTGGAAAAGTAAGGTGATAAATACAGGCAATCATTGCGAAGTATGACTATTGCCGGGTGCTAATGTTTTCAAATTGCTGATGATTTTTAGGGACACCACAAACTGGCCACACTGTCAGAAGCATTTGGCAGTCATAACTGGCAGCAATAAATCAGACTGTAAATTTAGAAAGCATGCACCGTATTTGAGAATGCACCCCGGAGTCACCTCCAAATATGTCATGGCCATATAGCTGGGGTTCAGAGTAAATTGAACTACCCTTTACTATGTATTTTGTGGTGTATGAAAAACTTCAAAAAGGCCAGGCAAGGGAAAAAGCCAATCTGTTAAGGTAACAATTTCATCACAGATTCCACCTGCCCCTGCCAAGTTGGAAAAGCCATATTGCACTGATACTTTCCTCTTATACCCTTTGACTTTACTAAAATAATTTGAAAAAAATTATTCCTATTACTTATTCTTTTCATGATAAGTAGAATAATTTTCTCAGTAGCTGCTTACGTCACAGTAAAATGATATGCTGAAAAAGAGATGTTTAGTTCTAACCCACGAGAGCTTTAGTATACCATGGGACCATGATAAATAGGATACCCATTGTGAGTGTATCCTGCTGAAATGCAACATTAAGTCCTCTTGCCATATGTGTTGAGCAATAACATTTAAGGAGAAAAATAGCATTCCTGGTCACGTGTGCTCTGGTAATTCATGAAATGTGCTAACCGGTAACACCAAAAGGAGCCCGCCAGATCATTATGTAGATTTCCGGGATGTTTTTGACAAAGTTCTATACCAAAGTAATTGAAAAGAAATGTGTGTGTGTGTGTGTGTGTCTGTGTGTGTGTGAACAACATGGGTGGGGGGAAAGTTGAGCTTGTGGATAATTAGAGAACCTGGCTGCGATACAAGGGACAAGAGAGAAAGTAGTCAGCTAGCAGCATGTGACATATTCCTCGACAGTATGCTTCTAGGGTCAGCACTAGGAATAATCTTATTGAAGAAGCTAAAGATATTTGAAAGAGAGCATGTGTGATAAAATCAAGTCTGTGTACAAGTAAGGTGTGAGAAACATCAAACCAGAGAGACCCAGAGACATTGTGTCCAAGCAAAAGAGTGACTAATAAGTTTCATCGTGTACCAGAGAATTATTCAAGGATATTTTTTAAGGATTCTGAGTTTAAATCAGTGAAAGGTTCCAAGGAGTGGTTTTTAAATCTTCTCAGCCTCATTTGTTGCTGCAGCTGAAATACGCCAAGCATCTGAACTTCAAAATACTGTTTATTGAGTTATCTCTGTGTTAGTCCCTGAAGATACAAAGATGAAAGTATGTGGTCCAGCCTTCAGGGGAAGCCCTGAATGTGCTTGACTGTGAGTCCAATATGGTGCAGGGGCAATGATGCACTGTGGGTCAAGGCAGGCACCTAGAAGGGTGACCCTCAGGTAGGTCCTGGTGCCCTCACAGACTGCATATGGCAGGGGAGAGGGGAGCCACATATACCCATGGACCCACAGGGAGGGTTTGCAGGAACAAACAGGCTCCATTGAGTGGAACAACTGCAAACATATAGGCACACAGCTGGGACTACAGAGTATGAGCATGATGGCCAAAGGGCCAGAGAGGACCAGCTATGCCTCAGAAAATGCCAACACCAGGTATCCAAGAACGAGGCCAGGCCAGCTGCCTCTGTGTGGTCACTTACGCCAAGGGAGGCCATCTGCATGGCAGATAAGGGCATGGAATCCAGGGCTTGAGTTCAAATCCTGACTTTGCCAAGATCTGCAACTTTGGGCAAGTTGCTTAATCTTTCTATGCCGTGGTTTCCTCGTCTATACATTGGAACATTAATAATAAAATTTAGCTAGGTTTGCTGAGAACTTCAAACTTCAAATTAAAAAAAAAGTTAAAAAAAGTTAAAAAAAATGTTTCAAATTTGAAAACATTGTAAGAACTTCAAATGAATCAGTATCTTATAAGGCACTTGGAGTAGTGCCTGATACATGGTAAGCACTCGCTGTGGAAGTGTTGTTCCTGTTATCCTCTTCCTTCTTGAAGGTTCTCTAGCCCCTCGGCCTTTCCTGGGTCTATAATGGTAGATTTGGGCAGGGGAATGTCATTTTCGGTGATGATGAAAAAATGTACAGATTTAATATTTTATAAATGTTATCTCCAATTCATAGAACATTTGAATTAGTATCAAAAAAGAACAAGGAATTGTTCTGATAAACCAGAGTCTATCAGTGTTGCAGGCCGAGGTAGCATTCTCTACAGAGGTAAGGATGCATCCAAGCACAAGGCAGATGGACTTCTGGGAGCACTGTCCCCTGGGCCACAGGCCTCCAGATCCGTCCTCATGCCTCTTCCCTCCCCTATCCACTCCTCCAGGCTAGACTGTTTTTCTCATGGTGCCTTTAACATCACATCACAGCTGATCAGCAACATCTTTACCTGATAGAACAAAGGAAAAATGACCTTTCCACCTGCCCAAGTTATCCAAAAGATATACTAGAGAAAATTACTTAAAGAATCTTGCCAGCTGTGCATTGAAGACAGCTATATTAACACAAAATAAGTATTGGCATGAATAAGCCATTTCAGTGCCCCAGATCCAAATTGATATTAAAATAAGATCAATATTGAAGGAATGACTTTATTAAATCTCCATCAGGAACTCTGGGTTGGTCCTGGAAAAGGCTTAGAGATGCAATCCACTCCAATTCTCCAGGGAGAATATTCAGACGAGTCAGTATAACATAAAAACTATGCTCTTCATGTATCATTTTAGGGGGCCCTGAAAGACCTTCCTAAATAGAACTATTTCACTGGGCTGCCTGAAATGCACATATGATATTGCCACATAATTTGAAATTTCATAAATTAAAGATTTGGCTGAAAAACTATCTTCTCTAAAATTTGTAAACATACATTTTAAATCTGGGAAGATTAAGCAAGGCTATCTATCAGCCACTTAAAACTCGGTAGGAATGTGTTTAAACTGTGCTCTTCCAAATATCGAGTTGAGACTCTCAGAATGAGAGAATGAGAGCTTTAAGGACTATGGTGCAGTGGTTTGGGGCAATTTTTAGAAGAGTAAGTGCAGATTGAGCAGATCCGTGTGGAATGAATGGAACATGAGGAGGCTACCATCATCAGGTAGGAGTGAGCAGCAAGGGGAGGTGTTATGTGGTGAGAAAGATGTTTCAGGAAACCAGGAGGTGAGGAGACCAAGGATTAGGCCCCACTCCTCTTATGAAGATGAACTGTTTTTAGAGTATCATGGAGTTGGAGAAGGTACTTCAAGGATCTCTATGGGGAACAAGAAGGAACAGCAAAGTTCCACGACCCTGTACCCTACTTTCTGTTCAGATGTTCCATTTTATCTTACATATGTATGTTCACATATATGCGGATTTCATAGAAGAATTAAGTTTTGTCTGGGGGAACAAAGAAATGGGTTCCACTGCTTACGTTTTTTTTTAAATTACTGCCTGAATACCTTGCTTAGGGCCAGTCCTGAAGCTCTGAAAACCTAAGTTGGCAAAAATCATGTAAGATGGGTTCTGAAATGAACACAGTCTTTGCCAGAGAGGAAGAAGTATTATTCTGTTCTAAAACTCATTCAGTTTCTTTCACTGAAATGTGAAGTTCTTATATAGATGAAATTGAAAAGCATCATTTTATATCATTTTAGCAAAAAGACTAAAATTAATATCTAGTTGCTTATTAAAATGTTAAGGGATTATTAGGGGACTTTTTCAGAGTGGGTGGAAACATTGCTTTGTGAAATTTTACGATAATATTTTTTAGGTTTCATTTTTAAAGGTCTTAGACAAGTCCTGTTAGAAATAAGTTATAAAAAAGAAATAACAACCACATTTGACATACGCCTTCCAAAAAACTATGTGAGACAAGGAAAACATTCCTCAAATTGGTAGCAAATGACAAGACAGACTCTTAAGATACATTTGATATCAACAGGGTGAATGGAAGGAAAGGCCAAGGAGGCCTTGAGAATGAGGTTAAGTCAACGGGAGTTTGAAAAAAGCAATTATTGGACCAAAAGAATCTTTCACTTAAGGTTGTTTCCCAAGAAATTAGTCATTTATTTTCATCTTTATGAGTTTAGTTCCGATTTAGTAGGAGCAGGGAAAGCTATTTGACATCAAAGAAGAAAAATTGTGCTCTTCTTTCCAGCCTTGTACTTTATTTTTTCTATATTAATCTGCTTTTGAAAGCTGAACCAAAATCCAAATAAAATTAGGAAAATGGCTTAACAAAAGGAATTTGTTTCTTCTTTTTTTTCTTTTTAATTCTTTGGCTTCATCTCTTCTGGATAATATCTATTCTAATTTTATCCACAGGAGGGATGAATTCTATATCCAATCATGTATTTTAAATACTGGCTTGTCTTTGGTTTCGAATTTCTTCTAATAATGTGCCCATTTTGGAAGACAGATAAATATAAAGGCAAACATAACATTAAGAACTTATACTTTTTCTAATGTTAAGGAATACTGTGGAACTAATTATTCATTTTTAATATGGGTATAATTTAGATAATTCTCGGTTTGGCTTTTTTCTTATATTAAACAATTTTGAATTTTTCTTACTTGGTAAGATTTGACAGTTTTGCATCAGATTACAAAAATTCTTAGCATTTCCTAGAGTAAAGTTATAAACCAAAACAAAATTATTTCATGGAAAGCTTCTTTATATAATTAAGGTAATTGTTTTCTAATAAATCGTGCATATCTTTTATTGCTTTAAAAATATTTCCATGTTAAATTATGAACGTAACCGTATGTCTGCATTAAGTAGGGATATTACTCAGATGGACTTGCCTTTGATATTTAAAAAAATGAAGTAAAAGCCAAAAATACCTCAACTTCCTGTTGCACACCTACTAACTTACCTGTAGTTACCTTCAGTCTAATCATCTTACTTCTGGTTTTTGTGTATTCATTCTCGCGGCTTTTCCCATCCTCCGTAATGGTGATCTCATTTTGACTTCTCCAGAAGCTGGAAGTCCTGACACTGACTATTCCCTCTCACTTCTGCATATTTAGTCTTAATCTTCCTTTACCTACTTGCTCATCTCCTAACTCCCTATCAATTGATCACATCCACTGCGGAAATCATCATATCAGGGAAGTAGCATTCTCTCAAGAGCCTCCTTGCCCCAGCTGCTCCTAGCTCTTCAGCTCACTGTCTTCTGACTTTTGCCTTAGAAACTTCAGAGACTTCCCTATCAATGATCCCTAGGATTTTCAAATGTCAGAATCCAAGGGACTCTTTTCATCTTTCGAGGAATTTAACCTCCCTGAGGCATAGTATAATATTGACATCCCCGTTTCCTTAAAGTGTCGCCCTTCACTGGTTTCTATGATTTAATGGCCTCCTGGTCCTCCCCTTCCTCTTTGATGACTCCTTATCTCCTCTGCATCTCCTTCTGGCCAAACCACTTGCTAGAACTTTTAAAGTAGCACAAGTAATATATAGTCACAGAAAAAAGAATAGAAGCTAAAGATGAACAGAAGGGGACAATATCAAAATATCAACTGGAGCCTGATGAAGACCTCTGTGAACCTTTCTGGGGAATTAAAATTTGACACTGGGGAGCCATTAAAATATTTTGAGTTGGAGAATCAGTGGGTCCCACTAGCCCTTCAGAAGTTACTCTGGTTTAAGAATGGATGGGAACAGCCCTGGGAGATGAGTTAGGCAGTCGTTCAGGGAGAGAGAATGGTGATTGCAACTAAAATGATATCCCTGGAGATGAAGAGAAATGGGTGGATTCAAGAGACAATTGACAAGTAAAAACAACAGGAGTTTGTGACTTTTTGGATGTGATGTCTGGGGAGGAGGGCAGAGTGATGATGTCTAAATGTCTGGCTTGGACAACAGAATTTAAGGAGGAGAGAAGAAATCTGCCTGTGGGGGGAAGTGAGAGCTCATTTGGGACACAATGGCTTTGAACATCTTGGAAAACAAAGCAGAGACATGGAAAAAATATATATATTTTTATATATATAATATAAAAAATATATATAATGTATATATAATACATATATAGTGTGTGTGTGTGTGTCTGCTATGTATATATGTCCTTAAAGACACAGATTTGAGAGCAGTAGTTAATGAATAATGAGAGTGAATGACATTTCCTTTGGAGGGTGTATAGACAAAAAATGAGGTTGAAGGACATACCATGATGTCCTGAATCATATCATAATGGGTTAAGAAAGGGGTTCCTGGAAAGAAGAAATTAAATATTAAGGAGGTGAAAATACAAACAAACAATAAGGGAAGTGTTATTTTCACAAAGCCAGGAGAAGAGAATATTTTAAGCACAAGAGCATGACCAATGGGACAAGTGTTATTGAAAAGTAATGTAAGACAAGAACCAAAAGTGTCCCCTGGACGCATAGCAAAGCGATTATGAATGACCTTGAATAAGAAGTGAGGAAGTAGGGGCAGCAAGTGGAGGTCACCCTTGGAAAAGTTTGGCTGAGAAGGAGAGTGAGGATGCTAGGTGGAAAGTGCTAGCTGGAGAGTGAGGATGCTAGCTGGAAGGGGAGGTAAAGGAGGTCTTGGTGGTTTTCCATTGTTTGTTTCTGTTCTGAGATAGCAGATATGTTTAAATGTTAATTGGCAACAGCTGGAAGGAGGGTGAAAGAGGCAGTGAAAATACCGGAAAGAGGGGGGCTAATGGTGCAGTCAGCTTCCAGAGGATGTGGAGAGGAAGGCAGGAGGATGCAGAGCACGAGGGCAAGGAGATGAGCCTGGGCAGGAGGAGACACCTCTTCCACATGACAGATGGGAGGAGGAAAGGACGGGTGCACTTGCAGCGGGAATCTGTGTGTGTGGTGGCAGTGAGTTGGGCCACTTCCCTTTTCGTGATTTCTATTTTCCTCACCAAGTAGGAGGCAAAGACATATGCTTGAGAGTGAGGGAACTGAAGTGGTGGGTTAGGTAATTTGAGGAGAGTGGAGCCGGTTTTAAATAGCTGCTGTGGAGAAAGTTGATGAGAGAGACACCTGGATGGATGACCGGGCAACACGGAGAGCCGATGGAAATTAGAGATCATAATGTGTGTGCCATTGCTGCAATGGATGCACATGATCTGGAAGCCTGGTTGAGAGCCAGGATTTCAATTTGTAATATCACTATAGGAGAAGAATGATAGAGAACAGAGAGTCAAACCTGGTGACAGAAAAGCAGGTGACATGGTGGACCAGAGCAGGGAGACTGCACTGGTAGATCAGTGCCTCTTGATTTTCTTGATCCCATTCTGCATCCTCCAGAACGTGGAATTTCTGATAGACAGCAACGAGAGGCAGAGATGAAGCAGTCACTGGTATTACTAAGGTCGGGGTATGACCATAAGAATGGTTGATTAATTAATGTGGAATTGAAGTGAAGATCAATGGAGTTGAGGAGGTCAAGGTCTGATGTTAGAGGCGAGGTGCTTGGAGGAAAATGTTTTTGTCTTGTTTGTTTTCTATGAGGATGAGGTATCATTTTCAGTCATGATTTTATTCATATATTAGAAAAACAGATTCAGTAGCTCAGGTGTTAACAAGGGCTACTATTCCACTTACTGTGTAGGAAACATTGGCTCAAGGCTCCTTCTGCTTTCCATGCCCTAGGCAAAGTCTAATTTGTAAAGGATTCCAAATATTGCCACAGACATCTCCAGCTTCTGATAACCTGATCCATGCTATGGATTGTCTTGTTCCTGTACACCTGTTGTCCCTATCCTATGTGGAGCTGACCTAGATTTGGAACTCAACCCTTTTTACCTGTCCTCCTCATTAACAGCTTAGTCATGAAGACAACAACCAAACCAAAATATTTTCATAAGGTCATTGTGTACAAAGCAGAAGTAGTCAAAGTTTCAGAGTGATGGAAGGACATATACATTGCAGCAATTCCAGCAACTTCTGACTTGAATATTAGGCATGTCAGTTCTTAAAAAGACTCATGGCCATCTCTAAAGGAGGCTACCATTCTCCCAGATCACTAAGTTGTCTTTTCTCTTCTCTGCTGTCTCCCCTTGAAAGGAAAGAAAGGTTTTATTGCATTCTGAATGTGAGCATTTTTGTTTTCGCTAGGCTGCACCTTTAAAGTCAGCTCCAGATCTTTTTGCGTATTGAAAACTTGACCTAATCATTAAATTCAGTTCAAGAGATGGTAGTGGCTCAGACCAGTGATGGTAATGGGAAGATGTCAGGACAGATTCTGGGTTTATTTTGAAGGTAGAGCCAACAAATTTTGTTCGTGGCTTGGATAAGGGCTATGAGAGAAAGACAGGAGTCAAGGATACACCAAGATTTTCATCCCAAGCAACTAGAGAGATGAGTTGGCATCAGCTGAGTAGGGGAGGCTGTGGGAAATAAGGTTGGAAATGGGAGGATTAGGAGTTCAGCTCTGTCCCTTTTGAGGTGCCATTTTTATATCCAAGTGGAGATGTCAAGTAGGAAGCTGAATAGTCTAGAGTTCAGGTCAGGGCTGGAGACTTAAAATTCTGGAGAAATGACAGTGAAATCCAGCTTGTTCCACTCGTTAACCATTTTATACATACAACCTTTCCCCAAGAAATCTATTTCCAAATAGTCTCTCAGAAAATGGATCTAACAACAGAATACAGACAGCCAACAGACTTTCAATCTCATGCCAATGGGAGAGAACCCAAGTTAAATGCAGGCACTATATTCAGAGTTTATATCAAGAGGGCAATTTTCTTAAAGTCTGGAGGAAACCTATGGATTGTTTCAAATAAAGAGATCTATGGATCGTTCCAGATAATTTAATTCATGTCTTTGCTTACCTGTGGGGTTTTAGTCCATTTTCTGTTGCTATAACAGAATATAGACTGGGTAATTTATGAGGAAAAAAAATTATTTCTCACAGTTCTAGAGGCTGGGAAGTTCAAGACCATGGCACCAGCATCTGTCAAGGGTCATTCCATGGCAGAAGGGCAGTAGGTGGAAACAAGTACATGAGACAGAGAGCAGATGGGGGCCAAACTTACCCATTTATTAGGAGCCCAACTGCCCTGTAACAGCATTAATCCATTCATAAGGGCAGAGCCCTCAGGTCTTATTCACTTCATACTGTTACAATGGCAATTAAGTTTCAGCATGAGTTTAGAAGGGGACAAACATTGAATCCATAGCAGGATTTGATGTTCTCCTAGACTAGAGACTGATACAGAATAAAACAGTAATTTGAATAAGAACTTATTGATCTATTTTTATGAACATAGAGATGTGTTAGTTCTAATGCCTTGACTTTTGTTTTTGACCATCTAACAGGACACCATGAACCTTATGTTAATGTATTAATTTTCAATGTAACTAGATTAAAATTGCTTATTGATCAATCCAACAGGAACTGTAGCAGAGAAAATGAGCTAACAGTAAATATTAATGCCTCTGGTCAACAACAATCTCCAAGTCAAGATAACAGGAGTAATAATAATAACAACTATAATTTAGGGGCACATAGCATGAGCACTTTACATTAAGTTTCCCATTTAATCCCACATCTATCTTATTAGGAAAGTACTATTAAAAATCCTAATTTTACTGATAAGAAAACTAAGGTTTAGAGAGAGTTACCTCAGGTCACATACAGTTAGGAGGATGTGAAGTCAGGATTCAAATTCAGACTGTCTGAACTCAAAGCATAAACTCATAGTCACTTTACTGCATAATCTATGGGAATATTTTTTTTCCAGAGAATTGCCGTCTACACTTTGATCTAACCAATAGCAAAATGCAATTCTAAACAATCTTATCCACATAGATCTTTTTAATCCATACTTATCCTATTATTTCTTTAGCATTCTTATGTAGGAAGCCCCTGTGTGTGCCAATATTCTTTATATTTAATAGGAATAAAAATCCAAGAGCAACTTGAGGCCATTCCAGATGACACCATGAGCTTCTGCCCTGGGCAGGCAGAAACTTATCACTTCCTTTTCCTCTGATACAGGGTGCTGAGCAATGTCCCACAATTCCCTGACCCAGCCAGTCATCAAGTCATTCTCCATTTCTAGCACTTTTAGAAGAAAGTCAATAGGGCTCTCTCTATTATATATCCCATTTCTACTCCCAATACTATAGACCCAATGTACAAGTCTCCTGTCTGTCTGTTTGGGCATGAAAGCTCTCTAGTGGAAAGGTCGTGAAGAAACATGGAAGAAAACCCATAGGATAAACTTACGAATGTCCACCCAGAAGGAGCACTGGATCCAATAAGCAGATCCAAGTTTTGCAGACATGGACCTCAGATCACACACACACCTATCACCTTGAGGAGGACAGAAACCAATAAAGGCAAGCCCCTTGACTCCCTTCACTGACCAAATAGAACCAAAGGTTTTGCTCCAACCAGCAAATGTTGAATATGTTTTGAGGCCCCCGGCTTTGGTGAGTTGTCATATGAAATGAATTACTGAGTCTCAGAGTCTGGATGTGCAAGAAACTGCGGTGGAGCCTCTGTTGGAAGAGCAGCAGAACCCCAGCCAACTCAAATAGTTGGGAAGCCATTCCATAGGCAGACACAGTCCAAAGGCATTTCTTGTTACTGGGTTGTGCATGAGTGCTACAACGTCACTGCAATGCCTTGTAAACAGGAGAATGTCAGAAGGGTTCCCAGTTCAAATCAGCTCTGGGCACTTAAGATCTTTTGGGAAAAGCCCTAAGCCTGGTATGCATTCCAGAGCTCATCCGGCTCTAATTAAAACTCCTAATTCCAGGCTGTGTTCACCCAAACAATGTCAAGTCAAACCACAAGAAAATCTGTTATCACTCAAATTGGTACATACTTTTCACACAACTGAAATATTATATAAAATCATAAACTGTTACATGAAAATGTAAAAATTGAATGCAGACCCAATTCCCATGCTACCTTTGTCACACCTTCCAGGAGATGTGAACTGTGGGTCACAGCTGCATGCCGAGGGCATGAACCTTAAGATCAAAGCCTTTTACACCAGAGGAAGCATTGGTGTTAACCCAATCTACAAACCAGTCCTTGTGCCTGTCCCCACGTTCTTGTTCACTCCAATGTTGTAAAAACTTATTTGTTTGAATGATGTTTTAAAGTGCTCTGTGCAGTTAGGTTTTCAAAAGCGTGGGGGCTAGTTTTCCTTCAGTGTATATATGAAACTCCCAATAAATTTAAAGTCCTTAGGTGTGTTTTGGGAGAGGCGGAGGATTAAAAAGAGAAAAGTTTGAAAGGAACAAGGACTTCAAAAAGGTAAGCCCCTTAGAATATTTAAAAATGTCTTTATAGTTGGAAAGAAAGTCTGTAGATAAAAAAAAATAGATACCAAAAAAGTGTATACCAATTTCTACTCACTTGTACCAAATTTGTATTTCACTTTCCTGAGAAAACTATTCATTTTATGTAATTATGACAAAAAGATTAGAAACCGCCCTCACCTTGCTCCATGTGTTAGTGATTTGAAAACACGCACTGCACTTTCATTTCTGTTAGCTGCACATCAAATTCAGGATTTTGTACCAACTTTCTGTTATGCGAGTATTTGTTAGTTTTAAAGGAACTAGTGCCTTAGTTTAAAGAAATTAGTGCCTTAGTCTTCTTGTGAGGCTCATAGGAAAATGAAAACATATTCCTGAGCCCAATTCAAAACCAAGACACATATATGCTACATATTTTTCAGATGGTGGTTTGGGACAGTAGCATAACCTTATTCAATTTGTAAAACACCTTTAGATGCATAGCCTCTGGGTGTATAACAAAGCAATGAGTAACAGTTATTGAAAATAAAGTAAAACTCGGGAAAAACAATACAGTTAGTTAGCAGCAAAACTCAAAGAGGGTCCTGGGGGTACTTCTCAAATATTCAGGCCCTGAGCACACAGAAAATTCTAGACTTCCAATTCTACACCCTTGATTGAGACTGTACTTAGCTAAGTAAAATGGACAGAGCAGGCTAAAATCAGCAGTAAAGAATAAATCATGGTTCTTCAAAATAGTGGGATGCTGGCTGGGCACGGTGGCTCACGCCTATAATCCCAGCACTTTGGGAGGCCGAGGTGGGCAGATCACTTAAGATCAGGAGTTTGAAACCAGCCTGACCAACATGGTAAAACCCTGTCTCTGCTAAAAATACAAAATTAGCCGGTGTGGTGGTGCATGCCTGTAATCCTAGATACTCAGAGACTGAGGCAGGAGAATGGCTTGAATCCGTGAGTCGGAGGTTGGAGGTTGCAGTGAGCCGAGATCACACCATTACACTCTACTCTGGGCAACAAGAAGAAAACTGCGTCAAACAAAAAAAAAAAAAAAAAAAAAGAGTTGCTTGGCTTCATTGGTTTAATTGTTAAGCTAAAATTTAACCAACCAGCATATGGGATATAGAGTGAAGCCTTGTGGTTAATGTAAGAAACTTAAGGCAAAATAAATTCCCTAACAAAGAGTAATCCTCTTGGTACACTCAGGACTAGAAGTTACTCAGGTAAAGAAAAATTGAAAAATTTAATTTATAGAGTAGAGTCATAAAAAGGGTATCTGCTTAGATTAAAAGTTTTCTTCTAACATAAGTCTTGTGAACACACAGGAGATGCTGTCTCCAGCAACCCTTATCTGGTTGACTCTGGGAATAGCCAACACACAGCAGCTTTCTGTATGCCAAACATTATGACTCATATGCTTGACACTCACAGTCCATTGGTTTATGCAATGGGAAATTATGTAACTGGATCAAGAGTTTGGGAATAAATACAACCGACTCTTAGAAAGCCCAAGCAGAGACCACAGAACAATGACCAGGTCTGAGGGAGGATGGGCGAAACGCAGGCTAGATTTTGACAGGCATCAGGTCAAGGGTTTCCTTTCCAAGAGAGCTGTACAGGGCAGCAGCAGCCAGTGGCATGTGGAGCCTGGGCCATTGGTGTCCATGGAGGTCAACCAGCAACAAGGCAGGGCCTAGAGCAGGTGCTGACAGAAACTAGACTGACCTCTGGCCCAAAATTCCTTCTTCCTTCCAAACTAACCAGGCCAGGCCTCCAGGAAATAACACCAGAACCAGACTTCTGAACTGGCAAAATAATCACCATGAGCATGAGTAGCATTCATGGAGCACTTGCTTTGTATTGGGCACTGGACTATGCGATTCAAATGCATAACCCATATGAAGCCAGGCTGCCTCATGGTCCAGTCCTGACCTAAAAATGCAGTCAGAGAAACAAAAGCCTAGCAACCTGATAGCACTTGAAAGTATTTTTTTCTTTTCTTTTTTTTTTTTTAAGAGACGAGGTCTCTTAAATCTAGATGCATTATGCTGTTCACTCCTTCCTAGAAAAATCACTATCAAACCATAGTCAAGGGTATGGGTTTTGAGGTCACAGCAATGGTGCAATCATAGCTCACTGCAGCCTTGAAGACCTGGGCTCAAGCCATCCTCCCGCCTCAGCCTCTCAGACCCACCCAGCTACCTAGACTACAGGTGCACGCGACCACACCTATGTCTGGTTAATTTATTTATTTATTTTTATTTTTTAGAGACAGGGTCTTGCTACGTTGCCCAAGATGGTCTTGAACTTCTGGCTTCAAGCCATCCCCCTGCCTTGGCCTCCCAGTGCACTGGGATTACAGTCATCTACCCGGCCTGAAAGTAATTTGAATCCTAGTTTTACTCTCTCGAAGATAGAGAGTACAATCATGCACTATTAAGCTTTAAGTCCTAAATCTTTCTCAGTATATCTCTCTCACTGCAGAGTTGCTTTTAAAATAACCTTTCTACTCCAAACCCCTCAAACTCTTCAAAACAGGGTGAAAGTTCTCTTTCCCCCTTTTTCATTCCTTCTCTTTCTGTTGCTCTTTTCTGTCCCATAAGGAGTCCTCTGCCCTTGCCAGTGTAAATTCTCCCAACCTGTGCTCTTCCACTCTTCCCTCCCACACACTGCAGACTTGGGTTTGCGAAGGCTGGGGGAATCATCAGACAAAATAGGAAGGGGAAAGATCAAAGGACATAAAGGAAGGAAGAGGCTGTGAATATGGGTGTTCAAACATCTATGAAATATGTATGTTTAATTCATCTTTGCAGTGACCCCCAGAGGTAAGTGATTCCTTTACACATGTGAGAAGGTTGGGATAAGAAGTTCAGTGACGTGCCCAATAACTGGGAGAGTCAGAGTACAGATCCAAGATGCTGTGACCTCAAAACCCATACCCTTGACTATGGTTTGATAGTGATTTTTCTAGGAAGGAGTGAACAGTATGAGGCATCTAGATTCCTTCTCAGGTAGTTGAGCTATGGACTAGGACTTTATTTCACTTCTTTCCAGATTTAAAAAGCAACAATGACCAGAACTATGAGCGGGGAGGCCAAGGGATGGAGCAGAAGCAAGGTGGGTGGCCGTGAGAGGTAGATGTTAGGTGGAGTTGCTGTAGCTAGCAATCTATTCTCCTCCTATTACCTAAACAACAAATAAAGGGCAATTGGAGACTAGATTTTTTTCTAAATCTCATTTGCTTATGGAAATCAAGCTTTTAGTTTAGGATTAGGTCCTCTAATCCAGGGCCCAGAATCACCTACAGGTAACTGGCGTTATTCATTGTGATGACCTGGCTGTAATAACAAAATTCGTAAAGTAATAATTGTTGTCTATTAAAGTGATTGACTGTTGGGAGAGTTTTTGTGCTATATTTTGTATAACAATGGAGTCAACACAGCGACTCATGAACCCTTATGAATCATCTACTTGGGAGAAGGAGTGAGAAAATAACTCAGGTAAAAGGGAAATTAATAACTTTAAAATCCTATAATTGAGGGGTTATACAATTACATAATCAAGGGATCAAGTCAATCCCTTGATTATATAATTTACCAAGAAATTAGTTGGAACGTTTTGTTTTGATATAAAAAATAATTTAAAGATCAGAAAGCAGAAGTGAGGAAAAAACAGGCCCATTGAGCATAGAGACATATGAATATCAGGATCCGTTGGCATCCAGGCTGGCAGCACTCACATTCAATTATTTAGTAGTGATGTGGAAGAGTGAAATCTCCAGGCTTACAGTTGGCACTCCATACTCCAGGATAACAAAGGTTACCATGGTGGATATGGGCTACAAGGAGGTCAGTAAAAGCCATGTGAGTATGAAAAATGGTGAATGGTGTGAAGTATGTATCTAGAAGAAATTGTCTAAATTTCATAAAGTTGTATCTGCTTTAAAAACTGTCTGTAAACAGCCATTTGATCCAGCAATCCCCCTACTGGATGTATACCTAAAGGGAAAGAAATCATGGTGTCAAAAAGATACCTGCACTTGTATGTGTATTGCGGCACTATTCACAATAGCAAAGATATGGAATCAACCTAAGTGCCCATTCATAGAGGATTGGATTTTTAAAATGTGGTACATATATGCCATGGAATGCCTACTCAGTCATAAAAAAGAATGAATCATGTCTTTTGCAGCAACATAAATGGAACTGGAGGCCATTATCCTAAGTGAAATCACTCAGAAAGTCAAAACTGCATGTTCTCACTTATTAGTGGGAGCTAAACAATGGGTACACATGGAATAATAGACATCGGAGACTCCAAAAGATGGGAAATAGGTAGGGGGAATGAGGGTTAAAAAGTTACCTATTGGGTGCAATATTCACTATGTGGGTGATGGGTGCAGTAAAAGCCCAGGCTTCACCACTGTGCAACATAGCCATGTAAGAAATTTGCACTTGTACCCTCGAAATATATCCAAAATTTTTGAAAAGAATTTTAACTGTCTATATAGTAAAGTGAGGTATAAACAAAGAGATCAATAAAAATTCTGAACCATAGATCATGAGTTAAAAGTTGTGAGCTAGGAAAGGGATTTAAGTGTGAATAGCTATACAAAGACATCTAAGCCATGTGTTAGGATAACCAAAGAGGGTGGCTACTCTGTTCTTCCTGCTCGTTATTTTTACATTATTTCCTCTTCCTACAGTGAGAGAGGGAGAATGAGAATATAAAAGTGTATATGCATGCATGCAGACATCTGTGTGTATGTATAAAGCTGCATAACAGGCCGGGCACAGTGGCTCATGCCTATAATCCAAGCACTTTTGGAGGCCGAGACGGGTGGATCACCTGAGGTCAGGAATTACAGATCAGCCTGGCCAACATGGAAAAACCCCGTCTCTACTAAAAATACAAAAATTAGCTGGGCGTGGTGGCACACGCCTGTAATCCCAGCTGCTCAGGAGGCTGAGGCAGGAGAATCACTTGAACCCCGGGGGACGGAGGTTGCAGTGAGCCAAGATCACACCACTTCACTCCAGCCTGGGCAAAAGAGTGAGACTTGTCTAAACAAACAAACAAACAAACAAAAAACTGCATAACAATCTTCCACTGACCTACATTTCCATGGTCATACCCTGGATCTTGTCAATACTCAAAGGAACTTCATCTGTAAAATCTTAAACTCCAAATATCTCATTCTCAGATGAGAATGTCTTATTTTCACCCTTTTCCTATGCTTTGGTCCCACCAAAACTGTTTTCCTGCATTGTTGAGGCCTCGCTTCCTAATTCTCCCAGTGATCAGTAGCCTCCTGTTTTCACTTCCCTTCCAGCCCAGCACAGACCATATGGCTGTTCAAATGAATCACAGTCCTATAATCTATTTCCTCTGTCTTATGCCTAGGATATTGAATGATGCTGGAGAAAAAGAATAATACAAAACTCCCAAGGCATGAGCCCCTCCAAACTTCCCTGTTTCCCTCATACAGAATAGAATCTTCCTTTCTCTTGAATCTCAGAAGATTGATCCTGTCTTGTTTCTTCCTGTTTCTCAAAAACATTGTAGCTTATTAGTGAATTTCGCAATTTAGGCAATTACTCTAGATACAGTATGAATAGTTCATCAGACAGGGACAAGACAGTGTGCGGGGACAGTGGGAAGGTGTTGTAGGCTTTACTGGGGTGAATGACAATAGCAATAAAGAGAAGTGAATGACTTTGAAAGATGTGTAGGCAGCTGAATCACAAGAATATGATAATCAGTTGGATGCAGCATAGGGGAGATGAGGGTGGGAGTGAGTGTGAGGCACGCAGATTTCCGTCTTGAACAACTAAGTGATAACATCTATTATGGATACAGGAAAATACTTGGAAAGAGATTCATGTTTATATAGAAAAAATAAAAAATTTCATTTGGAATCTATTAAGCTTGAGGTGGCTGTGAGACTTCCAAGTGGAGATGGCTAAGAAGTGTTGGATATGAAGTGTTCCATTCCAAAGAGGTTTCTGGGGTGGAGATAGAAATTTAGAAGATGGTTCCATATGAATGCCATTTGAATTCAGGTAGTGAAAGATGTCATCTACAGAGGGAGAACAGAATGAAAACAGAAGAGGAATTTGTTCCAATGAACTCTAACAATTTTTGTTTGGGGGAAGCAGACAGAGCCATGCATGAAGATTGAGAAGATGAGAAGGAATGGATACAAGGAAAAGGTGGGGAGTACGGTAGAAGAAGCCAGTGGCAGAGAAGGAGGAAGTGGCCGATTATATCAAATGCTGTTAAGGGGTCAAATAAGATGAGAACTCCTAAGTGTCCACTACTCTTAGCCACATGGAAGGAAGTTACTGACATCCTCCGAGACGGTTATTTCAGAGGAGAGCTGAAAGCAGACAGCAGCCTGGAGTGAGTGGGATGGAATTTAAGACTGGAGATAGGAATTCCAGACAACAACTCTTTAAAGAAATTTGGCTATGAAGGGAAGAAAATGGGGTCAAAGTGGTGTCTTTTCATTTTTATTTTTAATGTGTAAGACGTGTTTAAATGATAACGGAATCATTAGAAAGGAAGAGGTGAAAGCTAAAGTAGAAGAGAGACAGGGAGTATTTGGTAGTAAAATGTCCTAAGAAGAAGAAGAATGAATGAAGAATACAAGTGGATGGTGGGCCTTGGATAGGAGAGAGCCATTGTAACTGAAAGGTAGGATAAAAAGATCTGCTAAGACACTGGCATGGTTGCCGTTTTAGGTAGAGTAGTTGCTATCTAATGGCTTCTATCAAGTTTATGAAGGAGACCTTATTGGTCATCTTCTGGAAATGGGAGCTAAAAAGAAGAACTGGAGATTGAAGAAGAAGGAAGATTTAAAATAGGCATTGGAAAGGGAAAGTAACCTAATGAGAGGGACACAAATTTTGATTGCTGGGCAGTGAATGAGAATCCAGTTGAGGTTGAACTGATAGAGGATTGATTTGCCTTGTTGTTGACATATGGCCTCCCGCAGGACTCAGTTATTGGTGAAGGCACAGGGAAGAACAGAGTTGGATTTATGGACAGTTATGGTTTTCCTGGAGGGATGTTGTAAGGAGGTTTCAGAAACTGATAAGAGAATGATTCAAAAGATGGACTATGCAATGTAAGCTGGTTATGGAGGAAGCAAAGACAGAAGATGGTTAAAGAAAAAGTATGTGAGCCCATGGACAAGAGCTCATGATGAGAACAAACAAGTAAGATGGTTGCATAGCCAAATCGTGGGAGGAGACATTGTGGTCAGAGAGTTTGGAGGTCAGACTGTTGAAAGTGATGAAAAATCAGGGCCCAGATGTAACTCTGAAGGTGGAAGGCTGAAGTGTGAAGATCAGTGACAATGGGAGGCCAAGGAACTGAGAGGGCAGACGTCCTTCGGTGCTCCCATTTGAACAAGATGTTCTCATATACAACCTTCTAAATGTTTTGCATTGTCCTTTTCTTATTTAATCTCATTGAGACAGCCAGGTGGGAAGCGGTCCCCAGAGAAACTTCAAATGGCCTGTGCACTGGGAGGAATGTGCACTGGGGTGGAGCCACAGAAGTTCCTGCTGTTTGCAGCAGGCAGGAGCCTGGCCCCTCCTCTTCCTGGGTGATAGCTGGGATTCAATCTGCGAGTCAGGGAGCGCACCCACAGGGACTCTGGCTTTGTGGAGGGTCCCTGTTTCCCTTTTTTCCCCCATTTTGCCCAATAAATTCCATTTTTCTCCCCCTTCAAATTGTCTGTGAGCCTAATTTTTCATGGCCTTGTGAAAAGGACCCTGTCTTTAGTTGAACTAAGAAGAGATTCCTACAACATAATTAATCCATCTGGAATTGCTATTTATGTATGATGTGAGATTACCATTTTTATTTTCTTCTATTTGGATAAGCAGTTGTTCTGGGGCCATTTATTGAATAGTTATTTCATCCGAAATATCCCTTGAATTTGTTCCTTCCTCACTATCCTTACCTTTTATTCCATCCTGTTGCCTCTACATGAAGTAATACAGTACCCTTCCTCCTCTTTTCTCTACAGTCTATATTCTATAATTTGCTGTAAAAGCTACCTTTCTAAAATACAGATATGATCGTGTCATTCTCCTGATTAAAGTGCTTAAATAACTTCTTTTTATTACCTGTAGAGTAAAAGCCACACTCTAAGCCTGGCATATGTAAGACATCTCACGATATTTTTCTTAATAAGATTTCTTTGCTTATCAAATCATCTTCTTTTTTTGGCATCATCCACATTTGCACTCAAATGCTACTGGGTAAAAAAATATGTGATTCAAATTTACTTTTAAAAAATCTTTTACCAGGACTATTAATTAGAATCATAATTGCTAGATTTTAAATGTTCTATTTCATTATTTGTCTTCTGTGCATTAGATACTGTACGTTTCTTTAAGCATTTAGAATCTAAAGAAGGAAAGAAAGCATTAAGCCAATTATCTGTTGAAAAGGGAAAAATATGTGTAGCGACAGACATTTGAGTAAACTGCTGCTGAGAGCCTGATGAGGAATAAATGGCATTTAGTTTGATGGAAATCTTGGAGGCTTCGTGGAAAAGTTGGCTAGGTCTGTTTTGAAAGATGGATAAAATTGAGCAAGCCAGAGAAGGGGATGGGAAGGCATTTTAGATAGGGGATAGCATCAGTAAAGCCAAGAGAAGTGGGAAAGTTATGATCTTGGAGAAGAGGAGAAAGATGAATAGCTGAAAATGCATTGAGGCCAGAGTGCACAAACCCTTCAAGGACTAGTTAATAGATCAGCTCTAGTTAGTTGGCACTGGAAGTCACTGAAAGTCCCTATTAAGTGACTGATATAATGAGGTTGTGACATGATCAGGTGGATTGGAACTCAGAGAGATTAAACCTAAGTGGATGCCCTACTAATCTAAGCATGGTATGCTGTTGGCTTGTTCTGAGAGGTGGAAAAGCCAGAAAAGATGCAAGAGAAATTTCAGAAGCAGAACCCGAAAATAGCAGTTAGATACCCAGAGAAAGTGAGGAGGAAGGAGTCTAATTCAGCTCCAGAAAGGTAAGAAGTGCTTGAGGAATTCCTGCGTCAGATTAAACACCGTTTATATTCGTATTTGCTTAAATGGAATTTCTTATGCTTTTTTGGTGGCCTTAAAAAAATTTACTATTGAAAATTATTTTCATAACCTAACTTTATGTCTTTAGATTAATGTTTTTATTCTTGTGTCCCTTCTCCTCCTCCTTATGTGTGACAGCTTCTACTGGATATGGTTGGGTCCCCTGACCAGGATCTCCAGGAAGCTGCAGCTGGTTGTATATCCAATATCCGCAGGCTGGCTCTTGCTACAGAGAAGGCAAGATACACTTGAAATTTAAACGGACATCACAAGCTATCAAATTCTACATGACACAGGACATGTCACTCCCATGGCCAGAAAGCCTAAATTGGGAAACATTTATTAGCAAACCCTTTCAACCATCTAAATGAAAACACACAAACTGAAAATGCACAGAATGTTTTTCATCTGAAAATTGCATGGAGACTTTTGTTTCTATTTAATGTTTTAGAGATATGACATGTAATAAGATGGAAAGCCAATAAACCTGTGATAAATTTCTAAGAATTTGAGAATATACATATACAGTATATATATATAGTTCAGTGATGCTTTTGTATTTGTGGTGATTTTAATAAAGGATATGGCCTTCCCAATGTGCAGTTTCATAGTTGTTCATGAACGTCTCTACAGTTCCCTTTCTGTTAAACCAATCTAACTGTCCTGTCATTATGGCTTTGTCTGTTTGATCACTTGCAACCCACGGGAGAGTTCCAAGGAGATGTGCTGATTTCACAAACTGTTATTAAATAGAATTTAGAGTTAAGCAGCTGGACTTAGAGAGATCATCCCAAGGTCATCCCAAATTTCTCCTAAATACTAGCAAACATCTGAAAGGACAATGTATAACTGTCACTGTACCAGATCATGCAAATCACAAGAACATAAGCAATGAGTTTTTTTGTTTTACACTTGGACTTACAGAGCATAAACAATTATATGTTTTATTTCTCACAGAGATTTACCAACATTTTCTTGAAAGCAATTAATTGATACTGATGTAAGGATAATATGACTTCACATAAATTGCTTTGAATTTCTGAACTTGTTTTCAGCACACGAAGTACTTTTTAAAAAGTGGCTACAAAAATATAATAGCATTTTATCAGGTTATAGAAACATTAGAACCCACTTAGAAGAATCACACATGTAAGCTCGGTGTGCTGAAATGTTTGGGAACTCACTGTCCCAAGTATCGTAACACTCGCCAGAAAAAATGCTTTGTATTAATCAGCGCCATAAACGGACAATCTCAGTTAATGCTTTAAAAAGGCAATCAAGGAGGTTTTATTGAAAAATATTAGACGCTGGATATGTGTGTCATCATTTCAAGATCATAAACTTAATTGAATTAAATATAAATTATTTGTATGAAATGAAAAGCCTGTACAGGATGAAAATCATACGAGGGATAGATACTGCAATGAAAAGATAAGTCCCTTCTGAGAATTTTAAGGTTTCGTAAAACACCAATTCATTGTCATGACTTTTCAGAGGAGGTTCTAAAAGAGGATAATGCAAAGAACAAGAACATGGTATTAATGAGAACTAAAAACTGAAATGTAAATAATAGAGGAAATCCCTTAACTTTCAACAGCAGAGATTTCTAATGTTAAAGTCACCGTTTAGTTTTGTTTCATTAGGCATTAAAAATACTTCTAGAAGCCATGGATTATGACAGCGACAGGAAATGAATAGACACATTGCTGTTGTAGTATTATTAGAGGAAGCTTCTACCATTGTTCTCAGATTTTAAAATGTTCTTGAATCACAGTGGTCCTGGGAGTGAAAAAAAGCAACAGGTAAAACAACACAAAAACAACAAAAAGAACTGTATGAATGCTGGAAAGGATGGGTCGTTTCTTTACCATGTGCTTGCTAGGAGGAAAACCTGGGGCTTCTGTTTTTATGGTTAATAAATGCATAAAAGAAAGGCAACAGTGCCGTTTTAAAAGAGACTAAGTACTTGGAAACAGAGAAAATTAACATGAAGATTGTCTTGTATATTTCTAAGTAGGATTTTTTTTTAATTGTTAAACCCCAGAAATGTAGTAATTTCAGAGTAAACAAATGAGAAGTTGAAATTAAATGTCCATTTTTGGCTTATTTTTGTGAAATGGCATCACAGAACACTCTGGTCTTGCAAGAAAAATGTCAAAGCCAGTGGAACCCCCAGCTTTCAGAAAACACAGGTATGGATGATCGCACCATGGTTTTGCTACCCTGTGCTGTGTGAGTACTCTTTTTCTTTTTCATTCGTTTTTGTATGTGGGATTTTTTTGTTATATTTATTTTGTGCTATTTATGGCTGACAGTCTTAATTCTTTGTAAGTTTTTGGTGACAAGGTTCTTTTTTAGACTTTAGTCTCCCCCAGGACATCGAGGGAATACAGTATGCTCTCTTAGTAACTGATGGCTGTTACAGTTTGAGAGGGGTTTAAGGTGGAAAGAATTTTAAACAGATATTCTTTGATATTCCAGTCTCTCTAGTTTGTAAGGTTTCCTCCTAGAAATCCTTGCTTTGATCCTTCTGCTTTTTGCAGTCAACGTTATTTTGCTAATATCAAGATGACTTGTACTGAAAATGACTTGTTTCTTACAAAAACTTCTCTAGCTTCTGAAAGTGAATGCGAGGATAGTTTTCATAGGGCCTGGCATTGAGAATCCTTTTATTTTTTACAGAGTTTGATGTTACCATTATACATCCCTAAAGCATTTGCATGGAACTGAGAGACTATAATTAAAAATATTTAGAGAATTTATTGCTACTCAGGAGAATAAGAATCTCAGTTGTTGATAAACAGATGAGACCTAGAGCTGTAAGTAAATCCATCTTTCTTCCTTTACCTAGTGGGACTGGATTAGCAAAAATAAAGAAATTTCTCCAGTCCAGATAATTTAAAGCATTTAATCTTATTCCATGAAGATTTGGGAATGGAATAGTCTATGTCCATTCCTGTAACTCAGTGAAAACAATAAAGACACCCACTTATTTAAGAGCCTCACTGCTTCACATTCATTAAATGGCCCCCAGAAACCAATGGTCCCCATGAACTTAAGCGTAAACAGTGAAACTCTCTCTCTAAATAAGAATGAAGTAGGAAGGAAACCAACTTTTATAAGATGCTACTCTATGCAAGCATTGTGTTAGGTATTTTGTACTCATGATATCATTTAAAATACAAGAAAACTGATAAAACAGACACTCTCATATCTGACTAGGGCCTACCTAAATGAGCACAATCATTTTGCAAGGTGAATTTGGCAATGCATACCTAAAGTGTTATAATTTTGTATGCCTTTGTGCTATGTCCAAAGATTTATCTACAATGATGCTCAACACACCATTGCTTTATTTCAATTATGGTTCAATCGCACAATGAAAACATTATAGAGTAATAAAAAAAATATCGCTTCTCGGCTTTTTGGCTAAGATCAAGTGTAGAATAATAAAATAGCTAATGACATAAAACACTTTTCAGAATATATCGTTAAGTTGAAAATCAGGTTCTGACATAGTATATACAGTGTGAGCACATTTAAAAAATTATATACATAGCTAAACAGTTACAATGAAAGGAAGAGCTGAGTTATCCACACATATTCCTGAATACTGAAATAAGAATGATTTTTGTTTCCTTTTTTGCTCATCTGTGTGTTTTCTGATCTATTTCACAGTGAACACGAATTTCTGTTTTTTAAGGGAAACCATTATCAATTAATTTTACTTTTTTATCATTTGGAAACTTCTAAGCCAGACATTGTTCCTACTTTCTAGCACTAACTTTAAAAGAGAAGTTCTCAGTTTACAAATGGAATACACAACATGCTTTTTGGAAATATAAGAAAAGTAGCTTCAACATCTGAAACACCATAAAAATATTCTTCATCTACAAAATACACATTTGCAATAGCCTTAACCTAAAAATAATAATGCTGCCATATAATTGAAACATGCTGAAGTGGCCCATATGTAAATTCTGACTGTTTCCTTATTTGGTTTTTGTCCATTACAAGCAGCTGAATTCTACCCCAGGAGTACAGAAAACACACAAGTGAAATAACAGTTCCAAAGATCATTAACAGATTGCTTCATACAATGTTGTTTTGAGAAGGAAAGAATGATTTGGGCCCATTGACTTGTTTACTCCATCGTAGATGCCTAAGATGAATAATACTGTGATTTACTAAGTCTCTTTATATATTTTGCCTGAATAAATCTAATAGAAGTACACTCTCAACCAAACTGTGCCAAGCAATAAGTAAATATAGGACAGTTTCCTCGACTTCTGTTCTCCCTTAAAGCATTATATTTTTCTCCTTTGTGCTATTTCTTTATGCTCTGATTGTTACATTAATTTCCCCTCATTCCAACATTTGTTTCCCTTCTTTTTTTCCCTCCACTCTAATCTCCATGTTTCCAGCTTCTACTTCCATTTTCTCTGACAAATGGTTATTACATTTTCTGGCTCTTAAAATATTTTATGCTTCAATTTCTATAAATGCAAGATGTAAAGTTGATATTTCAATATGTTTCTGATGTATAATTGTCATGGCTGACTTGAAATCGTGTAACAGATGGAATCCTTATACTCTCAACCCATTATTTTCAAATTTTCAAGTAAAAGTGACTTATTCTTTATTTGCATCTGTCAAGACAAAAGGAAGTTTTTCTTTTGCCAATTCATGCCACCCTGATTTATTAGTTGATAAAAGACATCTTTTATAAATTACATAATTTCCCCATGATGTTCAGAGTTAAAGATTTGTAGTTACAATTTAGAATTATGTCCTAATTTATTTTCATGATTGAAAGATACATTCGTGCATATCAGTATGGTTCTTATAGACTTGAAGAATCTATAGCGGTTGGCTTTCCCATTGAGGAAGACTATACATATGTCAAAAAGGAAGTTCAGACAAAGGAGTATGGATAGCGCAGTGCAACTCCTTTCTCGCTATTGGGGAGAAAAAAAAAGCTGTTGTTTGTCATTAGATTAGTTACACGAGCAACTTCATACCTGAATGTCCATAAGTACCAGGCAAGTAATCTAAATGAGAGAAAATAGCTAGATTAAAAAACTGATACAATTGCCAATTGACTTTTAGCCTCCATATCTGGGAGACAAAAGGGATGGGTGGAGACCATGGTGAACTGGAGAATACAGACAATTACTACTCACTACTGGACAACCATTGCCAGATCTTACACCTATTCAGTAGAAATACATATTTTTTATAGCCAATCTCCCACATTTTAAATATGGCAGCTGTATTTGTCTGCTAGAGCTGTTGTAAAAGTAAACCAAAGACCGGGTGGCTTCAACCATAGAAATGTATTTTCTCACAGTTCTGGAGGCTGGAAGTCCAAGATCATGGGCCCAGTAGGTTGGTTTCTCGGGAGGCCTCTTTGCTGGCTTGCAGACAGTCATCTCTTCGCTGTGTAAGAACTAGGCATTTGAGGAGGTATAGCCATGAATTTGAAATGCCAGTAAGGTGTTGTAACTGTACCACTTATGAGTGCCAAGATGACCTAAAAAAATGACACTAACTCTCTTAAGTTCTACTGTGTGATGTTTAGATGTTTAGATTGTGCTAAAAGGCAAATGTCAGTTTTCTGCAACTCCTGTGTGCAATGAAGCCCTTTTAGAGAGAAAAAGAGGCAGAAGGCCTCTGAAAAGTTTGTGCTTGAGCTGTGAGAAAGAGTTCTTGGGTGCGATGCTGCCATGAGAATCTGCTCAATTTGCATTGTGGATGTAATTCATACTCACAAACAGGCCCGTGAAGATGGCGAGACTGGTTCTTTGACTGCTTGGAAATGCCGCTGTCTGCTTCTGCACAATCTCCCCCTCTCTGTCTATAACCCCTCCCTTCATTTGCAGAGAAACTGTAGCTCCAACCAAATGTCATCTTGCTTTAAATGTTGCGCACACATGGGGAGAATCTCACGGTTAGCACCAGGTTTTGCTTTGAAGGAGATGTGTTGCTTTCTGAAGCTTTGATGGTCATTCCTAATCTTCAACTGCAAGGCGTAAAACATTAAGGGATCACCTTGATTATTTTGTCCTGCTTGAAGCAATAAACAGCTGCCGATACTGATTTAAAACAGAAGACAAGCTAATGCGTTTTAATCTGTGAGGTCAATTTATTTAGATATTCTCTTAAACTGAACTAATTATGAGCTAAAACAACAAACTTGAAGGTGTAAAGGAAAGGAGTGTCTTTGCTTTTCTGCCTATGAGTGTCATGAATGTGCAAGACAGATGTTGGAGACAGATGTGCTCTAGCCAAGATGTGTGGCTGGTCCGCTTGGAGTTCTAATGCAGAATCTGCTCATGGGCCTATAGGAGCCCGACTTTTCTTGCACTGTGGCTATACGAGGTTTCCCTTTCTTTTCTTTTCTTTTTTTTTCACCAAGGCTGGAGTGTAGTGGTGTGATCATGGCTCACTGCAGCCCTGACCTCCCAGGCTCAAGCAATCCTCCCACCTCAGCCTCTTGAGTAGCTGGGATCACAGGTGCACACCATCATATCCATGTAAATTTGTTTATTTTTATTAGAGATGAGGTCTCGCTATGTTGCCCAGGCTGGTCTCGAACTCCTGGGCTCAAACAATCCACCCTCCTTGGCCTCTCAGTTTTCTGTCTTTTTGGATAATACCGTTAATAATTTCCTCAGAAAAGAGATTATTTTTATTTATATCCTTTCAGCAGAGAACTGAGGCTTCGGAGAAGGAATGAGGAATGCCTTATAAGCACTAGAAAACCTTCAATTTATTCTTAGTTCTTCAGATGTAGTCCTGGCCAATCTATTCAGAGGCAATCAAAGGAAATTGATATGAATGTCTTAGATTTCCCTTTCCTCAATTCAATTCATTCTAATTTCAATCTACCTCCCCGTTCTTACCTCCCACTATTCTCCTTCAAATATATTCTACATGTAGTCTGGTCCAAAAAAAAAAAAAAAAAAAAAATCACATATGTTGACTCAGATGTGAAAAAATTTACGTAACTTCCTTTAATTTTTACATGTCTTTCCACTGATGGGTGAAAAGCTTGACTTTGCCAATTAGAAGTGTCTAGCCTCTTTTGATTAAAAATAGCTCCTCTTGGTTCACTGCTACATCTTTCAAAGTTGTTCCCCCTTCTCAAGTGTTCTCCCCTTCCTTCCCTTCTGCCCTCCTGGGTGCCTGTGAGCTGAGTTCTGGGAAGAAGTGTAGGAATCTCCAGGAAAGTTACATGCCCCTTTTCGTTCCTTTATCCCTAGCCTGCCTCCTTCTTGTCTTGCTATGGGTAGCTTTGAGTGTCCCGGTCACAGGCAGGCTGGCACCTGTGCTGATGCACGGAGTGTCTCATGGATCCTAGTGAAGAAGCCTCCACCTCTGGCACCTCTCTTTAGAACCCCTGGCCCTGTCTGGTGTCTGGGTCGTCTCAGCTCTGCTGGGCTCTCCCAGGAGGCTGGGAGCTGCTGGCTGCTTTCCCTGCACCACAAAATCATGCATGGGCTCTTTCAAGGCTGCCCTAAGCTCACTGGCTTAGAAATCTCCCTTAGCCAGGCCAGACATGGTGCCTTGCAGAAACTGGACCTTCCCTGAGGGGCTTAAACCCCTCCAGGCTGACTTTAATAACTTTTATTTCCTTCAAAGTAAGCCAAGCTCTCCAAGCAACCTCCTTCCCTTCTCTTCTTGCACTTCCAAGCTGTCCTCCCAAAACAGGCGAGTTTTACTCTCCTCTGTGTAGCAGGAGCTTTTTTGGAATCGAATTCTCCATTTTTTTCTAATCCCAATCCTCCAATCCTCCTTTCTTTATATAAAACCTGCTCTAAGAGGTCTGAGAAACCGCCGACTACTGCTTGAAAGCCTAATTTTGGAGATTATTATTTATTTGCAGACTTTATTTTGAAAATCTAGTTCGAAACTCAAAGCTGAGCAAGGACTTTTTTGTTCTGGGTGGCATTTTGTCTCTCTTTCCCTGCAAAAAATTATCTTCAGCATCTTGGCTTAAGTAGAGGGAAGGCTGCAAAGCTTTAAAAACAACCAACTAACCAAACTAACAAACAAAAAAACCCGACCCTGGAAATACTAAAGAGAAAAAAAAATACATCATATGGTATTTCAAAATATTGCCTATTTCAATCAGCCAAACTAAACTGCTTCTCTTCCGTGAATATGCTGGACTCTCCTGGTTCCACATCTTGTCTGTGTTGATCCCGTCACTTCGAATAAGTCCTGGGGTTTAGTTTTAACTTCATACTTGCTTGTCTATTGCGTGGCTTTTTGCCTTAGTTGTTGTGAATGATTTCTCCTTTCATTCCTGATTTATTAAAAGGAAAATTAGCAATGAAAATGGCTTGTTACTGATGTCAGAGCCAAACCAGTGGGCCACACATTTTCTTTGGCATCCACTGAGAAACAGACGAAAAGACAAAACATTATGCATGAAGGTTAGAAGTTCTGGATAACCTGATGTCAGCTCCTTGTCAACGAGCATTCTCTGCATGGTGGGGGTGATCTTGCCCACTAAGATTTCGATAAAATCAGCTTGAACACAGAGAGGGGAAAAACTCAGCTTTCTTCCAGTATTTCCAGGAATTATTGAGTGGGACCTATTTTTCCATGTTACCTCATGATCCTGATCATTGGCTGATCATCTAGATGTTCAGGTCTTTCTAGTCTCACTTCTTGCAAGTATTCCCGTTTCCTTCTTTCTTTCATGCCCTTGTAATCTCAGACATGTAACACAACCCTTTTTCTTTGATTTCTGAAAAATACCACTGGCCTCAGGCAAATAGAAGTAGGAGATGTGGAGTGATGATCCATGGATGAGGGCTGGGACTGAAGAAAGCTTTACTCTTTAAACCCACACCTAGGTTCTGTCTCCCAGCTGTTCTCACAACCGAGAACCTCTCACTGGCATCACTGGCCTTGGGCTCCTTCTTTCTCACCACCTATTTTCCTCTCCCACGACTTGCCCCCATTTCCAGAACTGCCACCCCACCCCCAGATGCTATCCTCAGAAATTTAAATACTTCTGTATCTATTCGCTTTTGCTGCTTAACAAACCATTGCCAACAGCCATTTGTTGAGCATGTGATTCCGCTGGTCAGCAATTTGGACTGGGCTCAGGTGGGCGCCTGCATGCATCTGCTGTCACCTGTAGGTTCTTTGCTGTTTCGGCCTGGCATTCACTTGTCTGGGGCCTCAGCTGGGACAACTGGGCTGACTTGAATGTGCTCTACGCAGTCTCTTGTCTTCCAGGAGGCAAACCCGGGCTTATGGAGGTTGCACTCAGTTTCAAGAGAACACCCAAAAGCGTGTAAGGATCCTTGAAGCCTAGGGACAATTGGTACATCATTTCTTCTGCTGCATTCCATCGGTCAAAGCAAGTCACAAGGTCTCTCCTTTATAGGGGGCTACAAAGTCATCTTGTAAAGAGATGTGTATATGGGGGAGGGATGGGTGGGGGGAAATATATAGGACAAATCCAAGGGCTTGTGTTTCCACAATCAAAATAGTCCTTAAGTTGTTTTTACTTAAAATACATTTTTTTCCTCTTGGAAGAACTTTGCAGCCACCTCTTAAACTTCTAGGGTTTTTCTTCCCAAGATCACAAGAAAATAACATCGGTATGTGAGTGTGTTTTGGGAACAGGGAGAGTTGTAAGAAACGAAAGTAATTGTTTTTGCTCCTGGGTTTTGCTCCTGGGTAATAATTTAATTTTTTATCTTCAAAACTTTTATTATAGGGACTTTAAGATAAGCAAACAATATAAATGTATATTTACTCCTGCTTTATTTTAATATATCCCACCCAAAATTACACGAGGACAAGTATCCTAACACCCCAATGTGGTATGTTTAGACAGGTTTCTAGCTACCCTGAAATTTGCTGAAGAAAATGGGTCAGCCACCAACTGTGAAACTGATTTTTAAGTACACTGGAGATAATTACTTGTTACAAAATACATCATAAGACAAAGATCCTTTCTAACTCCATTTTCAATAACGGCAGAATTAATAGAGAACTAAAAGAGGATTGAACCTTCTGTGAAAGTAATATATTAAGGGAAAAATAAAGGCACAGCATTCCTTTCCTAAGGAAAAGGAAAGAAACTGATGAGGAAAAAATAATTTGTTTGGGGAAAGCAAATTTCAATAAGTTTAGAGCACTGGTAAAATAAATAAATAAATACATATTTTGGAAAACCTAATGGGAAGAAAGCCATCCAGAAGAGATGGATACTCTTTAAACAAACAATGTTGGCAGGTGAACAAACTGTATGGGAAGTGCAGGACAGGGAAGAGGGTGCCAAACTGGCAAGACAGAACTGTGCAAAGTTCTGAAAGGGAAATTAGAGAACCGTGAAATGATATTCAGCCAGATCACCAAAGAAGAACAAAAAGAAGGGACCAGGAGGTGCAGGGACCACATCAAAAGTGAGAAAGACACTGCAGTGTGGGTAGGCATAAAAGACATCAGGAAGCTGTTAATCAACTGCGTTAATAAAATCCAAGTTATTCCTGACCATGTTACTATTTGGCTAAACAGCGAGCCCTGGATTTCACATACAGTATTTCTCTGCTGGCCTGTTGCCTGGCTCCCTAATCAGCATCGACTAAAATGTTTTTGATTACAAATAGCAAAACCTTAATTCAAATGGCTACTTCTTTTTTTTTTTTTTTTTTTTTTTTTGTTTTGAGACAGAGTCTTGCTCTGTCGCCTAGGCTGGAGTGCAGTGGCATGATCTCGGCTCACTGCAACCTCTGCCTCCCAAGTTTCAAGTGATTCTCCTGCCACAGCCTCCCGAGTAGCTAGGATTATGGGCATGCACCACCACGCCTGGCTAATTTTGGTATTTTTAGTAGAGACAGCGTTTCACCACATTGGCCAGGCTGGTCTAGAACTCCTGACCTCAGGTGATCCACTGGCCTTGGCCTCCCAAAGTGCTGGGATTACAGGTGTGAGCCACCGTGCCCAGCCAAAATGGCTTTTTAAATAATGAGAATTTGTTGGTTCATGTAAACAAAAAGTCTAAAGATAGAGTGATCTTTAGGTAAAGTTTGATCGAGGTTTGAATTCTATTTGTCTGAAATTATCTTGGCTCTGCCCTTTTCTGTACCTTGGCTTCATTCTCAGCTGGCTTCCCTCATGGTTGCAAAATGGCTGCAGCAACACCAAATGTCATATCCTCACATAGCCCTGTTCAGAGGAGTTTCTTTTCCTCCAACCACAAAGCAAACTGTCTGGGCTTCACACAGATTGAACTGACTCAGGTCATTACCATGTGGACTGGCTGAGTCCTAGATGTGTTCATCCCTGGAGAACCAGGCACTGGTAAGGAGATGGATTCATGCTGACTTGCTTGGGTCATGTGTAGGCTGGAACATGGCGGGCTCCATGTCATCCAACCCACAGGGCTGATACTTAATGGGGTGCCTGTGCAGGAAGCCAGTAAAATGCCTCAGGTAGTCTGAGCAGAAATGGACTCTCTGTTACATTCTCTTCTGGTTTGGGTGACTATATAGGCAAGTAATCAGAAACAAGATTAACATGTAGCAAACCATGGCAGGTTAGACAACATTCCCAGGGCATGAATGTCAGCCTGGCTGTATCCCACATCTGCCCGAAAGAAAAGCACCAGCTCTGTGTATTAAAAGCATGAATAGCTGCTCTGCGGCCATCTTCTCTCTAACTTATTATAATCTCTAAATTTGTAGGAATGTGAATACCCTTCTCTCACATTGGATCTTTGAAAGGTCAAACATTCTTGTGATTACACCTCATTTCATGATAAAGCTGAAAACATTTCAAAGTAAATTAAATTCTCCCATGTGTAATTATCATCTGCATAAATTTAATTTTAATTTCAATGAAATTTAATTGGTTAGAATAAATGTCCAGACACATTTTTATGCTCTTAAATGAACAAAAAAGATTTTTGCTCTATAAAGGATAATTTCCATTTTTTTATCTATAATTACTACCATTGATGTCTTTGAAATTTCTAGAAAAACATTTTTATCTCTTAGAAGAAATGTCTAGAGTGAACCTCAAAACCTCATCTGCAAAATAAGAATAATTACACCTACTTCATAGGGTGTCATGAGGATAAAAGAAGTTAACATATGAAAAGTAAGAACAACAGTGTCTGATACATCTAATATATCAATATTATATATGTAATATGCAAGATTATTATATAACAACATCATTATTACCTCATTTTACTAGTTTTCACTCAATGCTCAGGCTAGACCTAGGAGGTTAGTATTTATTACCACATTTTACAGAGGAGACACAAAGAGATGATAGATAAGGCATTGGGTTTCCAAGATATTGAAGTGGTATAACTTTTTCTTCATAAGTTACTAAGATTCACATTAAAAATAATTTCAGACTTGCTAATCTCTTTTACACTTTCCTTGAACTTTCTTCTGGTTACTGAACCGATTCAGTTGAAACTCAGCAAATGCATGCATGAGAGACTATCTCTGCTATTCATTCATGGTCAAAGCTACCCTACTGGGTGTTTATTTTCTAGATACTTCTATCTTCCAGTCTTTTCCTTTTGTTATTTTTAGTTTACAGATTACATAATGTGTAGGCTTAAACATCTATCCTTACAGTTAGATTTAAATATCTGGCACTTAGTAGGTAGTCATTAACATTTATTGAAGGAAGGAAGGAATGAATCACAACGTTGATTTATAAAGAAAAACAAAGGCTTACAGGAAAGATAGAAACTCTAATTCTCATGCCACCACTCAGGCCAATGATATGACAAAGGAATATAAAAATTAGAGAAAGCCTGAACTAGCTGTGGAAAATAGTAAAAGTGGCATTTACATATCAGAAACATAACAGAATTTCTGCTAAATACAATGGGAATGGAAACAGACTAAAGGAAGTCATGAAGGGTCAACTGTAAATACAGTTTTACAAACTGCTTTTATCATCTAGCAGCATGACTTGAAAGTTTTTCCAGGTGAATATCAATATTACCACTTCAATTGCTTATAAATATTTCATTATTTGTATGCATAATAATTTAATTCTTGCCAATATTTAGATTGCATCAATTTTCATTTTTACAAAAATGTCATTGAACATCAAAAATCTTATTTTTAAAGGCAACTGTTGCAGAATGAAGATTATAATTTTCAAAAATTATAAGGAAAAAAGCAAATAAAACCAAATATGTATAACAAAAGGTTGAAAGCAAAAGAAACTGCAAGGAAGTTGAAAATAACAAAATACCAGAATGGAAGAGCAAACATATTATTAAATGAATGCAAATGAATGAATGCACCTCTTAAGAGGTCAAAAAAACAACCCTCTGTATTTAGGTCCAAAGCAACTCAATTTTATTCAGTTTAAGCAAGGCACTAAAAGAAAAGCTACACATAAAAATAAAAAGACTATGCAAAAATCAATTAGGTAGTGGTTGCATGAAAGACTTGAGTTCTTTCCTTCTCTCTCCTCTGACATCCTCTATGTTGGTTTCATTTTTTTGGCTTGTAGCAAGACAGCTGCAGTAATTTCGAGTGTCATAGAAGAAATAGCAATATTCAGGTGGAGATAAGAGACCCTGGCTCTTGCTCAGAAAAAGGAAACTTTCCCAGAGGCTACCTAGCTACCAGCACATTTCCTTTTGGCCAGGATTGAACCTCATGCCCAATAAACACTCAACTGGAAAGCAGAGTGGAGTCATCCTTTGACCAATCAAACCTTCGCCTGAGACACTTAGCTATTTGGGAAAAAAGTGGCTACTGAAACAAATCTGAGGTTTAGAAAGGAAGGGGAATAAATGGATTCTAGCCAGGCAAGCGGTGATGATCACAACACCAGATCAATATTGACAAAAGGAAAGCTGATGTATACTAAACTGACTTAAGGACATAAAAGCATTATTAAGGATCAAGGGCTGCTTTACTTAATGATAGATTCACCAGGAAGACAAATTCTGATGCTGTATTCATCTAAAAATATAGTTTCAAAATACATGAAACAAAAAGCAAGCAGAAATGTAAGGTAATATAAATATAAATATATATATATATATATATATTTTTTTTTTTTTGAGACAGAGTCTCTTTCTGTCTCCCAGACTGTGCTCTGGTGTGATCTTGGCTCACTGCAACTTCTGTCTCCCAGGTTCAAGCAATTCTCGTGCCTCAGCCTCCCAAGTAGTGCACCACCACACCTAGCTAATTTTTGTATTTTTGGTAGAAATGGGGTTTCACCATATTAGCCAGGCTGGTCTTGAACTCCTGACCTCAGGTGATCCACCCACCTCAGCTTCCCAAAGTGCTGGAATTACAGGCGTGAGCCACCACACCCAATTGGCAACATAAATAATTTTATATAATTTTAGGTCATAGTGGAATATTTTTAACATACTTTTTCCAAGGACATTGAGCAGAAGAAAACTTAGTAAGAATTTAGAAATTATGAACGGCAGAATAGAATTATTAAGCTTGATGTAATTGATACGTGTGTGTGTATATATACTGTGTATGTATACAGTGCTACAAACAAAAAAATTAAATACATATTTTCAAGCACATGTTGAAAATCTATAAAAGTTGATCACATACTTGACCACAAAGTGCAACTCAATAAAAAAATCACAGCAGTAAAACTAAAAACGAAATCAATAGCTAAAGATAGCCATGAAACGAATACATTTAGAAATTTAAAAACCCACTTCTAAATAATTCATGGATCAAAAAAGAAACCATATTGAAAATTGTAAAACAGAACTGATTGGCAATATAAACCCTACATATTAAAAACGAATGCAGGATTATTTGCAGGGAAAATTCTTTCTGAGACAACTGGGGCTAGTCTTTTTTCTAATAACTTATTTCCATCCAAAACTTTGACATTGACAGAAAATTTAGGAAAACATTATACTTCTTCCATGTATTTTGGGAAGACTGCCCTCTGTTCTTTCTTTCCTTGAGTGTTTTCATGAAGTCTCAGTTAGAGTCCATATGCCATTTATTTTCTCTTTATTAAGCATTTTTGTGGCAATTTTATTCAAATAGCGAGACCAGTAATGGTCAGCCTTTCTACACTACCACTCCACAGGGGAACATTTTCCTTATGCTAGTAAGGTGGCTATCAGAGGAGTTTCTTATTGCCCTCTCCGGCCACTCCACAAAGAAATCTAAATTGCTCCAAATACGGCTAACCTTGCCATCTCCTTGTGGACTCTACCACTAGCTTCACAACTCTGCATATTAGTAACCTCTTATTGCTAAAACATCCGCTTCTGTGAATTTCAAAATCCAAAGCTATGCAAAATTTCTCTTTTACCATTTACTCTAATGAATTGCATGCTCAACTTGATTCAAAGGAGGGAGGAAGAAATGAACATTTCACTGCCTGCCCTGTGTAGAGAGAGTTTGTAGAGAGCTTTTCATTTGATTTGTCTAATAGGGATGATAGTAAATCCAAATAAGAAAGATGAATAGAATGATTTCTGCTTCCAGGTTTATTATACAAATAATACATTATTATTTTATTTCAAGTTGATTTCTTGTCATGAGTAGTTAAAATGCACAAATATTTTTACAGATCATCTGTTACAGTAAAGAATGATTTTGCACATGTTTGCATTAAGGAAAACCCGTTTTAGTTCCTTTTGACTTCATCCTAAGATCACAAATGTTGGCATTCTTAACTGAACAAAGGATAGACTTCCTTAAGCATGTTTCATGATAATAGCTTTCGTTTTATTTTGGTTGGCTAGATGTATATTGCCTCTCCAAGACCTCAATTATATAACCTGGGATTTCCACATTGTTTTTGACAGAAAAGTAGAACAAAAATAAGTTATGCAGACAAAATTTGAAACACATGATATGGAATTGAAAGGACTTAGTAATGAAAAAGTTGTCTGACTTCGCGGTAATCAAATCTTGAAATAGATTTCTCCTTAAACAAGCAAACAGTTCAAAGTATTTAGCCATGCATCACTGTTTTTTCAAGCTCAAACAGATTATAGTGCTCCATCTCTCAACTATAGTATATTTACAGCCGGACTTGGAAACTGATGCAGTAAACATCAAACTCTTACTGCAGTCTTGAATTATACTCTCCGTTAGGCAGCCTTTGCAAGACTCTGGCTTCACAATCACAGAGGGCAGGCAAGACTGTAGAACTGAGGAAAAAATAACAAGGTTTCGAAAACCATGGACTGTTACAACAGATGTTCTTTTTTGGCCTTTCCAATTGGAGTAAGCTGCTTTAATCTTCCAATGCTATATTAACTTCCAATAATAGATACTCTTATTTAGTATCTATTATTCAGTACCTTATAGATGCTTAACCTATTTTGGGGTTATAGATCCTTATGTGCATTTGATGAAAAGTATGGATCTGTATCCAATAATACAAAACAAAGCATATAACCCTCAAAATTTTGACTATAATTTCAGTTGACTCATGGACCCATAAATTCACTCATGGACCCCAGTTGAGTACCCTGACCCTAAGGAATCTGAGAATGCAAACCCTGGAGAAAAGGTAACTTAAAGAGTATTTTTTCTTTAACTTTTGGAATATAAAATCCTTTTATTGAAACTTCACTGTACACAGGGACCACCCATTGTAAGCACATTTTTTTCAAAAAAGGATTTATGAGAATTAGGCCAGCTGCAGTGGCTCATGCCTGTAATCCCAGCACTTTGGGAGGTCAAGGTGGGAGGATCACTTGAGGCCAGGAGTTCGAGATCAGCCTGGGCAACATAGTGAGACTCCATCTCTGTAGTTTAAAGAATGAAAGAAAGAAAGAAAGAAAAGGAAGAAAGAAGAAGAGAATAAAAAGGGATCTAGGAAGATTTTTAAAGAAAAAACCAAGTAATTTTTAGAGGAATTTTGACCTTTGCAATCTTTTTACCAAAAATCTACATGCATCTCAAAAATGGATAGCTAAAGCATTAGATCAGTTTCCATATCCAAATGCTTTTATTTTTTCTTCTTTATTCTACTAGATAAGAAAATTCTAACTCACGTTATAAATCATCAGAGCTGGAAGAAAATGTTTTACGGCTCTGACAAATGGTTCTGGGTATTTGGATTGAAGCTAGGAAGAAATTTCCAATTGAAGACTGCTATACACTCTAAAGCCGAATTCTTGTATGCTTTGAGTTGGAAGGTGGGGTAAATGTTTTCCATTCTTTGGTTGCATTTGACTCCAGAGAGCGTTCTATAATTTCTGTTAACACCATATGCATGTGGTTTTATAATATGCTCAATATGATGTTGTTATTATTTTTTCTCTAAAGAAGGAAGAAATTTGAGATTTGGTGTTAAAAAGAGATGACTCTTTTTATACACACAGTGATAGAGCTGTTTCCACACAGTTTGATTGTCTTAAAAAGTCCTCTCCAATGTTGAAATCAAGGGGGTTTTTTTGCTGTTTTTTGTTTTGTTTTGTTTTGCTCTAATGCATTAGAATCAAGCAAGTAACAAAACCAAATATACTTCCAATACATGCTATTTTAGCAAGTCACTTGGAATCTTGGAGATGTTCTTTGCTGGCACTTTTTTAGTGAAACTGAAATATATGATATAACATTTCTCATTAAATTGAGGCCTTTTCTCTCACTTTAAACGTGTGATAGAGCCGATTATTATACATATTGTTCATTTGTTCACTGAGCACACAGAATACAGCTTAGGACCACTGGGTATTACCTGATTATATTCCCATTTTCCAGCATGATTGCAAGTTTAATCAAGAGCAGGAAGTATGTTAATGGTTACTATATCAATTAAGCCATAAGTACTGCTGCAGGTCAAACCAGAATACAGAGCCTGGAACAAGAGAGAAGCTTATCTCTCTCCATTGCATAAACTTCCAAGCTGTTCCATAAAATTATCAGGTGTCCATGCTCCTTCTCTTTTGGTCTAGTGCCATTCTAGCATGTTGCTTGTCTGAAATATTCCACAACAGCTCACAAGACCCGTGATTATGTGGCAAGGAAGAAAACAGAAAGGGAGGGTTTTACATATCTCCTACCCATTAGGGCACATTCATAGGCCGCACTTACCTACAAGAGATGCTGGGAAATGTCGCCTTTATTCTGAGTGGCCATGCACCCAGCTAAAATAGTCTAATACCATAAAAGAAAGGAAGAATGGCTCTTGAGTGCAATCAGCAGTCTCTGCCAGAGCCAGCAACTATTTCCTGTGAATTAAGTATAATGAGTTTGACTTTCAGTTGTCACCTTTTATTCCCAAGTAGCACCTGTCTTATATACAGTGCTTGTGTTCCACCACAACTGTTTCCAATTCAACTTTTTTTCTGATCTTTATCATGGATCACAATAGTTAACAAAAAAAATCCTTTGTCTCTAATAAGGGCAAAGTCCATTCTCGCACTGTTTATAAAGACATAGCCAAGACTGAGTAATTTATAAAGGAAAGGAGTTTAATTGACTCACAGTTCCATGGGGCTGGGTAGGCCTCAGGAAACTTACAATCATGGTGGAAGGCGAAGCAAACATGTCCTTCTCCACATGGCAGCAGCAAGGAGAAGTGTAGGGAACAGCCCTTTATAAAACCATCAACTCTCATGAGATTTGTTCACTATCACTAGAACAGCACAGGAAAAACCTACTCCCACGATTTAATTCCCTCCCACCGAGTCTCTCCCACAACACATGGGGATTATGGGAGCTACAATTCAAGATGAGATTTGGGTGGGGACACAGCCAAACAATATCAAAAGGTTATCAGTAACAAACAGAACAAGAAAAAAATCAAAATGATGGAATACTTTCTCCTAATACTTTCACAGTACATATTCCTTGAACAGATTAATAGTAAACATATAATTTAATGCAATTGTAAAGCAGAATATCTGCTAGCATGCATGCATATACAATTAGAGTTTTCTTTAGGTCTAACCAAATGGGAACCTGCCAGTTCTTATACCAAGGACATCTAAGGGGTACTCCTGGCTTCCAGCACCAGTTGTCTAAGAGCCCACATTTGGAAACACAATTAAGGCTATGCATCAGAGTTTTTGTTTATTGCAAACAATAGAAATGGACTCTGGCTAGCTCAAAGGGAAAAAGAAGGGAATTCATCACAATGATATGGGGGTTGCTCATAGAAAAAGTAAGCAAAAGGACCAGGTGTCAGGAAGGACAGAAGCCATGGCAAGGTAGCCCTGGGAAAAGACCCTTAGAACAGCCCTGCCATTGTGACTCAGCCCTTGACATGTTCCGTCCTCATCACTGTGCTCTAAGATCTTCAGCCTCCTAGGAGGAGACTCTGAAGGTTGATGTTATGGGCTAAATTGTGCCCTCCCAAATTTCTCCTTTAATGTCCTAACACCCAGAACCTGAGAATGTGACTATATGTAGAGACTGGGTCTTTAAAGGAGTAATTAAGTTAAAATGAGGTCATTTAGGTGGTCACTAATCCTACTGGCATTCTTATGAGAAGAGAAAATTTGGTCACAGACACACATAGCAGGAGAAGGACAAGTGAACATGAATTCAAATGGCCATCTGCAAGCCAAGGAGAGAGGCCGCAGAAGAAACCAACCTTGCTGACACCTTAATCTCAGACTTCCAGACTCCAGAACTGTGAGAAGACAGATTCCGATTGTTTAAACCACCCAGTCTATGGTACTTTGCTACCCTAGCAAACAAATAAGCTTGGCTTGTCTTTTTACTTAAGACCGCATGCAATGAAGCAGAGGTAATGTACTAAAAGAAAGCAGAAAGAAGGAGAAAATGTGTCCAAAATAAAAAACATGATACATCTCTTGGAATAGTTGAAGCGTCTGCATTTAGAAGAGAGATTACGTTTATTCCATATTATTCCAAAAAAAGAAAATTAGTGACATTGGAAGTTCTGAGAAAATACATAATGGTCTAAATAGAATAAAACGCTGCCCCATAACTAGAATGGAATGAATTACCTTATAATTGTCTTAAAGCAACTACTATCCTTATTACAGCTAGCATTTACTGAGTGCTACTATGTGCCGTGAACTGTGTAGGGTACTTTTCTGCATTATGTTATTTAATATGCCAATGGCCTCATGAATAAGTGAGCATTATTATCTCCATGTAAAAATAATGAAACTAAAATTAGTAAATAGTAAAAGTAATTTCAAAAGCCGCGGTTACTTTTGCACCAACCTATAACAAAAGCCAGATTCTGAACCCAGGACTATTTGAATTTGCAGCTAGAATTCTTATCCTAGTAGCACTCTTCGTTTCAACTGTTGAATTCTAGAGGTATTATACTCTTCTTTGTTTAAGCCCTGGTTGGTAGATTCTTAGGGGAAGCAGAGGCTGGGATTTCTAGAGAGCAGTTGTCAAGAGAAGATTTGGAAGGTTAAGAGATTGTCAAACTATGTGCTGCACCGTATAAGATAATGCTGAGAATGGTCACAAGATATTTAGCTTGAATATATTTCTACCCATGTTGGAAGAAAAGGCCTTGTACCATAGAAGTGACTCAGTGCTATTTTTTTGGTAACAAGCCTGCTTTTTGAGGTCAGATTGAAATGTTTAGAACTATCTCCTATATAATGGAATCGTTCATCTTATAATAGCATCTGCCAGCCCAGACTGTGCATTAGAACACCTGGGAAAGCTGTTAAACAATATATAAGTCTGGGCCTCCTTCCCAGAGGTGGTAATTCAGTTGGTCTGTGATGGGGCGTAGGCATGAATATTTTTAGAACAATCCCCCAGTGCTTCTAATATGCAACTAGGGATAAGAAGCACTTTAAGAACTATACAATCTAACTGCACTTCAAACTAATAATGAGACCCATTTTTCTATAAGAAACCTACCTGATTTGTTTTTCAGCTAGAAAAGCATCAAACTCTCCCTCTGGTTTTTATCCTTCCAGGTCTGATAGTATCAATAAGTCCACCTTGTCAAACAACATGGGCTTGAAACATTTTCCCATTTGGTATCAATGGTGCAGCAGATTCCTGGTATCATTGCAAAGCTTGATGAAATGATGGCTATGTCTTTTTGTTCTAACTGCTGTATGTTCATATTCTGTTTAATTAAAAAAATTATGTACATGAAGGGAAGTTGTCTAGAAATGGGACTTTAGTTAATGTATGCTTATCTATTGCCATAATAATGCTGTGTAACAAACCACAAACCCTCACCGGCAGTGTTTATTGCTCATGTGCCTGGAGTATGTTGAGGATTGGCTTGGTGGCTCTGCTAATCTTGGCTGGACTAGTTTGCTCAATTGGGAGTCAGCTAGCCATTGTCTGATCCAGGTAATGACTGGCAGGACTAAGCATGACTGGGGTGATTTGGCTCTGTCTACATTTCTCACATCCTCCAGCAGGCAAGCCCAGAGATGTTCTCATGTAATGGTGGAGGTGCCAGAGAGCAAGTCACATGCATAAGCCCTTTTCAAGACTTTGCTTATGACGGGTCAGCGAGAATCCCCTTAGCCAAAGCAAATCACCTGGCTGAGCCCAGTGTTAATGAATGGGCAGTCACTCCACCCACTTGCAGTGGGAGGGCAAAAGATGTGAACACTGGGAGGGGGAAAGAACTGGAGCCATCATTTAAATTCAAGAACTGTTGGGAAAACACTATAACATCAAACCCTGAAATAGAGTAGAAGGACTAAAGAAAGATGATAATATGGTGAAATAAAAAGCCGGAAAAACAAAATTTTTAAACAGAAATGCGAGACCAATGGTGAGGCATTGTCAACTTTCAATTGGCTAGATGCCAGAGAATATGAGGGAAGGAACTGGCCTCCTACTTTTTACTATTGCTCTTCTACCTAAAAGGTAACTGTTAAAGCCTATGGAGTGTGGACAAATTATAAGCTGTTCAAAGAAATGGGAATAAAAACATGTGAGTAGATTTCAAACCAAGTCGTTTTGTATCATAATACATCAATGTCACTGAGATTTTTAGGGATTAAATGTGTGTTTGAGTCAACTACTTAGAAATACATTAATTAGGTACAGTTAGCTATATTTTTAAATCTCTTAATGATTTGAAAACAACTTTAAGATACTATTCTATGAATTTCTTATTAATTGTTTACCTGACTTTGCATAATAAAATAGATGTTTGGGCCAACATTATTAAAATAAGAACCCTGGCATCTTCCTGGTAAATCTATACCACCGTTTCCTTGGTCTTCTTGATTTCAGCTAGGTGTTCCTTGAAGTCAATTTTATTTATAGGCAAATCCAAATAAAAGTGATTCTTATACCTTTTCTTATCCCCAAATTTGACCAAGCTCTCGATCTGAGTAACAAGATGTAGTTTTTTAACTTGCAGAAATACTTTGAACCAGCTGCAGGATATTTAGTGAAATGATTGCCTTATTTTGAGGTTTGGGAATACAGAAGATGGGTTTCTGTGTAAATATTAAAATTATTTTTTCTTTGGATCAGATTAATTACAGAAATGAAAGATTTATTACTAACCATTTCCACATATAAGACACAGAAAAATAGAAATCCGTGGTAGAAGTCTAAAATTTGGAGTAGCTGAGATAATAAGAACTTACAAAGTGCATTTTTTTAATGTTTAGATCTCATTTTTTTCCACATTAAAGAGTACTTTTCCATAAATGTGTTTATATATATATATGCACATGTACATACATACCTGTATATACATGTGCACATATATATACATCTGTGTGTATATATATATATGTGGTATTGGAACATCAGCATATTTTTTAGACAAGAACATTTTTGTACTTCAAGGAAACTTAGAGGTTACCTTATTTAGCCCTCAATTTATAGAACTGAGGAAAGAATCCTCAAATAAGTTGAAATGATTTTCCCAAAATCATGCAGCAATTCAACCACCATCATGATAATATCTAGTACTTACATAGTTTACAAAGCATTTTTATATCCATAACGTCCATTAATTTTAACAACTATGTTCAAGTATGTAGTACAGTCTTCACTATTTTTTAGATGAGTAAACCAAGGTATACAGATATTGAGTAACGTATCCACAGGCACTAAGCTGTAAGACACATAACAGTGTCTTACTCTACTTCTACAATGTCAAAGTATCCCAGCTGGAAACTGGCATTAAAACTACAATGAGATGCCACTATGCACCCATCAGAATCAGAATATCTAAACTCAAAAAGACTGACCCTGCCAAGTGTTGGTGAGGATGTGGAGGAGATGGAACTCTTGTACCCTGCTGATAGGGTGGGACGTGGCATAGCTGCTTTGGAAAACAGTCTGGCTGTTTCTTTAAATATCAAGCATACACCACCCCCCACCCCGCCCCATATGACCCAGCCATGTCACTCCTAGGAATTTATCAAAGAGAACAGAAAGTTTATATTCATGAAAAGACTTGTACACAAATGTTCCTAGCGACTTTTTTGCAATGGCCCTAACCTGGAAATGCAGCAATATAGATGACTCTCAATACGGTTACAGTGATTGAGAGAATCCAGATGAAGAAGAGTACATAATTTGTGATTTCATTTATTTAAAATTCTAGAAAATGAAAACTAATCTTTAGTGATAAAAAGCAGATGGAGTTGTGGGAAGGCAGCAAGGGTCTCCAAGGATTACAAAGGACCAAGAAGAAACTTGGGACTGATGAAAATATTCATTATTTTGATTGTAGTGATGTTTTCACATCACACATATTATACATATGTCAAAATTTATCAAAGTGTGCACTTTAAATCATCCAGCATATTATATATTTCAATATGTTTGTGTACCTTAATAAAGCTGTTGAAAACAAAAAGTGGCCCAGCTAAAGTCAAGATTCTGAAAAATCTGCTTAATTATACACAAACTTACTAAGATCACACGAATATAAGTGTCTTTCCGCTTTTTTGATTGAAATAAACCCTAGCAATCAAAATTTACATAAAGTCTCTTAAAAATGGGAATAACATTGTGACACCTCCGGGCCTTGTAAGGCAATTGCAGTGATTTTATGCTTTCTAACCCACCATGCTATTAATTCTAACAATAAGAAGTTATTAATGGTCATATGTTTTGTTAATTTAACAAAAGAAAGTTTCAATCAGAGAGTGACATTTACTCCATGCTGCTGGGTATGCAAATGAATCTTTTGGGGACACAATTTGGCATAGATGTTTCAAGGACTTTAAAAATCATCCTTTTCTTCAGTCCTGTTCTTCAGTCGGGTAATTACACATCTGGCAGTTTAACCTAAGAAAATGATCTCAAAGCAAAAAAAAAAAAAAAAAAAAAAAAACCTTTTCGCAAAAATTGTTCCTCCCAGCATTATTTATAATAGCCAAAAATGGAAATAAATTTAATGTCTAAAAATAGGGAAGAGTTCTTAAATAAATCATGTTACATTCTCTTAATGGACTGTTTATAGCAATTAAATAAATAATTTGTAATAGGTTTTAGAGAATCACTGAAGATGCTCCCAGAAAGAGTGAAACCAAATTGTAAAATATCCCTCCCCTTAAGGAGAAAATCACACACCGGGGCCTGTTGTGGGGAGGGATAGCATTAGGAGATATACCTAATGTAAATGATGAGTTAATGAGTGCAGCACACCAACATGGCGCATGTATACATATGTAACAAACATGCACGTTGTGCACATGTACCCTAGAACTTAGAGTATAATAATAAAAAAAAAATCCCTCCCCTTAACAATAAAGAAATGAACAAAAATAGGTAAAAACAGAAGAAACAAAACCCCAGCACCCAGAGAGAAGACCAACTTCTTATAATAGTGTTTGAAAAGAAGCGTCAGGGTGAGAGAAAAACCAAAAAGTCATTTGGATTAGCTCCTAACTCTTCATCCCCAGGCAGTGGAGATGAGATGGAGAAAGGTGAGCAAATGAAATCCTAAGCAGTTTTTTGTTGTTTTGAGATAGTCTCACTCTGTCGCTCAGGCTGGAGTACAGTGGCATGCTCGTAGCTCACTGCAGCCTTGATCTCCCAGGCTCAAATCATCCTTCTGCTTCAGCCTCTGGAGGACTAGCTGGGACTACAATTGTGGTCTACTGCACCCAGCTAATTTTCTTTTCTTTTTTTTTTCTTTTTAATTTTTGTAGAGACAGAATCTCACTATGTTGCCCAGGCTCCTAAGCAGTTTCGATAATCCTGCTCGGTTTGGGGAGAGGCAAATTGGAATAGAGAAGGAGAGATGGAGAAAGAAAAGCAGCAAACTCCTGCAGAAAGAAAGTCTCTTGCACTCAGGTTGGTGCTCACTAGTGAAGAAAGAGCATTGCTGTGGCTCGCCACTCTGGACTAGAAGAAGACATGGAGGGGACTGTGAGCAGTCAATAGTGAGGCACAGAAAACTAGCTCAGCCATAAATAAGACATTGCCAGGACAGAAAGAAAAGAAGAGAGAAAAAGAGGGCAAGACCATTTGCAGGAGTAGAAGGATAGAACGGTGGGGCCAAGAGAAATCTCTGCCACTCTTTGCCCTCCCGCCCCACTCTATTCCCATAAAAGACCACCTGGACCAAAACCTATGGATTTTTTCCCTTTTAAACCCCCGAGTTGAGGCTGGGTGCAGTGGCTCATGCCTGTAATCCCAACAGGCAGAAGGCGGAGGAGAGAGGATGGCTCGAGGTCAAGAATTTGAGACCACTCCACACACAAAATTTTTTTTAAATTTAGCCTGGCATGATGGCATATTCCTGTAGTCCCAGCTACTCAGGAGGCTGAGGCAGGAGGATTGCTTGAGCCTAGGAGTTGGAGGCTGCATTGAGCTATGAACATGCCACTGCATTCCAGCCTGGACAACAGAGTGAGAACTTATCTCTAAAAAAAATAAATAAATAAACCCTGAGATATTACAGCATTATTCATAATAGCCAAAATGTGTATGAACAACCCAAATGCCCATTAACTGGTGGGTGAATAAGTAAAATGTGATGTATTCATACAATGGAATATTATTTGGAAATTAAGAGGTGAAATGCTGATACATGCTACACATGGGTGAAACTTGAAAACATCACGCTAAGTGAAAAAAAAAGCCCTTCATAAAAGGTCACATCTTATATGATTCCATTTATATGAAATATCCTGAAGAGACAAATCCTTAGAAAGTAGATTAGTGATTCTTGGGACCTGGAGGAGAGAGGACAATAGGAGGGACTGCTAACGGGGAGAGTTTCTTTTGAGGGTGATGAAAATATTCTAAAATTAGGTAGTGGTGGCCGGGCGCAGTGGCTCATGCTGGTAACCCCAGCACTTTGGGAGGCCAAGGTGGGTGATCACTTGAGGTCAGGAGTTCGAGACTAGCCTGGCCAACATGGTGAAACCCCATCTCTATTAAAAATACAAAAATTAGCTGGGTGTGGTGATGGGTACCTGTAATCCCAGCTCTTAGGCTGGGGCACGAGAATCACCTGAACTCGGGAGGTGGAGGTTGCAGTGAGCCAAGATCACATCACTGTACTCCAGCCTGGGAGACAGAGTGAGACTCCATCTCAAATAATAATAATAATAATAATAATAGGTAGTGGTAATGCTTGCACAATACTGTGAATATAGGGAAAAAAACCCACTGAATTATACACTTTAAAAAGATGACCTAGGTCATATATAAATTATATCTCAATAAAACTATTATTTAAAAAAAAGAAGAGGGAGAAGCATGTGAAGGATTGCTGGGATTGCTGGCACGAGTGACAGGAGTGACTCTTAGCTGATGTGCTATATCCTGAATTGAGGAAAGGATCTGAAGCTTGAGGAAACTACCTAAGGGAATAAGAAAGGCCACTGCTTAGATGGAAGTAACCCCACCACAGGGCTTTACATTAAATTATAGAAGAAAGGTCAGAACTCATTCACCAAATCCGACTAACCTGGTACTTCCTGAGCACTCTCTTGCCGTCCAGAGCCTCAGGCTTCCAAATAGAGCCAGAACGGCAGCCCCAGCCCTCCACATTCTGAGGTCTCGGGTAAGTAAGAAGCGAACCAAGAAGGCACACCAACATTGAGATGAAACAGAAAGCCTTATTAGATCTGCCTGTGGTAAAGAAATAACATAGCAACCATAGAAATACCCTACAGCAAAGAAAATAATAGAAAGGATTATAGAAAGATAACATGTGAGCAATCCTTGGTCATAAAATACACAATAGCAATACAGAAGAAAACTCTGTATAAAATAGGACTATGTGCTATACAGAACATGCAAAGGACATAATCAGGAAAGATACCAATATTTTAGAACCATGGAAATTGTGATTTCAAAAATGACAGTACATGATAAATATGCAACAACACTAAAAAAGGCTCCTAGTGTAGTGCTAACTGGAAAGATATGCAAGCATATATACTATAGGGTTACAGATATATATTTAATAGAATTATAAGGAAATTCCTGAGCCTGATAAAATTGTTTTAGCCATGTGTAGTGGAGTTCACCTGTAATCCCAGCTACTCAGGAAGCTGAGGCTGGGGCATTCCTTGAGCCCAGGAGTTCGGGATCAGCCTGGGTGACATAACAAGACCTCATCTATAAAATAAAATAAAATAAAATAAAATAAAATAAAATAAAACAAATCAAATTGTAGTGAGGTGATTGGTCAGTGCATCTTTTTTTTCCTTCTTTTTATGTTTGTACATTTTACAAGTTTTCTATAAAATGCATGTATTACTTTTGTAATGAAAACCATAATAAAACATATATTTTTAAAAATAATGGTTTCTAAGTGCCACTGTTGTGGGACATGCTTGTGCATAGGTCAAGTTCTATGTGGTCAGTGTGTAGCAGCAAGCAATTTTCAGTCTAAATGGCAGATTGAATAAAACTACGTGTGGATTTATTACCCTTTCTCCCCAAATCTCATTGAAATTCCAAAACAGATAAACAGTAGAAGGAATGAATACATAACAGTGCTGCAAACCAACAAAGAATAGCATCAACAAACCAAATACTGTGAAGAATTTCTGTAGGACACAAAGCAAACACGACTGGATTTACGGGGAAACTAGAGCCCAGCCTTCCTAACTCCAATCACATATAGCAGAGGGCTACCAGAGAAGCAAGTTACCATCTTCCCATCAAGAACTGTAGGCTAGAGTCAGCAGGGCCATGGATCCAACATAAGCCACACACTATTGAACGGATACCTGATTAAAATGTTGCAGAAGAACTAGGCTAGTATCATACAGAAATGGTGGCATTTTTCACCAGGATAAAGCCTAAAAAACAGTTCTCTAAATAAAGCAGAGGGATGAAAACTGTGAGTTCCTTGTGGAGCCAAAGGCTAAAAATGGTTATTGGGGGAAAAAAAGTAGTGGAAGAAAATTCCATACTTAAGAAAGACAAATTTTTCAGATAAAAAGATACCCACTAGCCAAAAAAATCTGAGCAAAAATAACAAAAACATAGAGCAAGAGAGACAGTTAGGCATAGCCCGAAAAAGACGAAAAGCTACCCAAAATATCTCGCAAGGCTAATATAGCCTTGAAACCAAAACTGGACAAGTACAATAGAAGACTAAAGAAGAAACTAGTCCCACCCTGGAACATAGATGCAAAATCTAATCAGCAATGTATAAAATACTCATACAGAATGACATTAAAAAGTATGTCCCATTAATAATAAGGTGTTTCAATGTTAGAAAAAAAAAACCTAATTATGTGATCAAACACCTTAAAATATTAAAGTAGAAAAACACTTATTTCTATCATTGAGAAAATTTTGGGGAAAATTCAAATGTGCATAATTAATAATAAATAAACCTAGAAAATTAGGAATGGAAGGTAGAAAAAACAATAAGTGTCTCCTCATCAGTCAGCTTCACTTCTTCCTAAAAGAACCTCACCTTTATTCATTCTCCTCTGATGGCAATTGTGGTGGCTCTGAAATATGTCCACAGATTCTTTACCACTCCTCTATTCAAGAGGTGGATTGCATGCTTGGTCAAAGAGGACGACCTTCCCTGATAGAGGAGGTCCCTTCTTTGGTCAAGGGTGTATGAGTAGCTGCACTCCCCTGCTAGAATCTCCAGACAAGCTCTCAAGAAGCAGAGCCTAACTAGTGACTCAATTCTGATGAATCAAGTGGAAGTGACAGTCATGAAGGGCAGTGCAGCCCCCTCCTGGATTTCTTGTGTAGTTCTTTTTTTAGGGGAAGTTAGTTGCTATGTCATGAGCAGCCCTTTGGAGAGGCTCACATGGCAAGGAACTGAAGACCCCAGCCAACAGTCATCAAGGAACTGTGGCCCCCAGCCAAAAGCCAGCAAAGAACTGAAGACCCCAGCCAACAGCCAGCAAAGAACTGAGGCCCCCCAACCAACAGGCAGCAAAGAACTGAGGCCCCCCAACCAACAGGCAGCAAAGAACTGAGGCCCCCGGCCAATAGGCAGCAAGGAACTGAGGCCCCCAGCCAACAGACAGCAAGGAACTGAGGCCCGTAGCCAACTGTCAGCAAAGAACTGAAGACCCCAGCCAACAGTCAGCAAAGAACTGAGGCACTCAACCAACAGGCAGCAAAGAACTGAGGCAACACTCAATAGACAGCAAGGAACTGAGGCTCCCAGCCAACAGCCAGGAAAGAACTGAGGCCCCCAGCCAATAGGCAGCAAGGAACTGAGGCCCCCAACAAATAGCAAAGAACTGAAGACCCCAACCAACAGTTATCAAGGAACTTAGGCAACCAACCAATAGGCAGCAAAGAACTGAGGCCCCCAGCCAATAGACAGCAAGGAACTGAGGCCCCCAGCCAATAGCCAGCAAAGAATTAAGACCCCAGCCAACAGCAAAGAACTGAAGACCCCAGCCAATGGTCAGCAAAGAGCTGAATCCCCCAGCCAATAAGTAGCAAGAAACTGTGGCTCCCAACCAATAGGCAGCAAAGAACTAAGATACCCAACAAATAGGCAGCAAAGAACTGTGGCCCTCAACCAACAGGCAACAAAGAACTGAGCCCTTTAGCCAATAGCCAGCAATGAACTGAGGTCCCTGGCCAACAGCCATGTTGGTGAACCATTTTGGAAAAAGATCCTCCAGCCCCAGTCGAGCCTTCAGATGACAGCCACCCCATCTGACACCTTTACTGCAACCTCATCAAAGATCCGGAACAACAACTACGCAAATAATCAATTCCCAGATTCCAACTGTCACAAACTGAGTGAAGTAATAAATGTTTGTTGTTCTAAGCTGCTAAATTTGGAGATATGTGAGTAATTTGTTGTGTCACAATAGATAACTAAAACAGTCTTCTGGGAAAGGCTAGACTTCTCAGCCCTGAGGATAAATCCATTATTTATTTAAGTTGAAAAGTAAAAATTGTACAGATATATTGGGTACAGCTGTATTTTATTTTATTTTTGGGGGACACAGTTACACTCTGTTTTCCAGACTGGAGTGCAGTGGTGCAGTCTTTGCTCACTGCAACCTCTGCCTTCCTGGTTCAAGCCATTCTTGTGCCTCAGCCTCCCGAGTAGCTGGGAATACAGGCACATGACACCACACTTGGCTAATTTTTTTAATTATTAGTAGAGATGGGGTTTAGCCATGTTGGCCAGACTGGTCTTGAACTACTGTCTCAAGTGATCCACCCAGCTTGGCCTCCCAAAGTGCTGGGATTACAGATGTGAGCCACTGCACCCGACCAACATGTTGTTTTAAAATATGTATTCATTATGGAACAGTTAAATTGAGTTAATTAGCATATGTGTTACCTCATATACTTATCTTTTTTGTGGTGAGAGCACTTAAAATCTACTCTCTTAGCAATTTTCCAGAATACAATACATTGTCATTAACTATAGTCACCAGCACTTTGGTCCCAGCACTTTGGGAGGCCAAGCTAGGTGGATCCCTTGAGGCAGTAGTTCAAGACCAGTCTGGCCAACATGGCAAAACCCCGTCTCTACTACTAATAAAAAAATTAGCTGAGTGTGGCATCATACGCCTGTATTCCCAGCTACTCGGGAGGCTGAGGCACAAGAATGGCTTGAACCTGGAAGGCAGAGGTTCCAGTGAGCCAAGATTGCACATCTGCACTCCAGTCTGGAAAACAGAGTGTAATGTTGGATAATAGATCTCTTGAATTTACTCTTCCTATCTACCCAAGGGAAAATCCTCACTGAAGCATGTTAATTATGGCAATCTCATTGCTTAGACAATTTTGGACAGTGAAACATTAGTGTAAATATGCTTCTGAGGGTTGGAAAGATTTCCTCATTTCGAAAAAGTCACGAATATTCTCATTTCTGCCTCAAAAAGCTGTTGTCTGAACGAGACACTGGCAATGGTGACAGCAATTTCAAAATCATGACAAATGGCAGAAATATCTAAATGGAACTGGAGAGCGAAAAGATGAAGACATCTAAGCCCTTGATGAATCTGCGAGGCACTGAGTTACCTCGCTCTGGAATTCCCTGAAACTCTGACATTCTCAAAAAAGGTTTTTAAAAATGGCTTTAATGTTTAAGCTCCTTTTAATTGGGCCTTCTGCAGCTTGCAGGTGAAGGCATTCTCAGGGATTCAAAAAGAAAACTCTTGTATTTGTCTCCTCATGCCGCCATCATAAAATCCCATACACTGGGTGGTTTTGTATTTACCTCTGTGTAGTTTGAAATTTCTCAGAGAGAAAGTTTTACTTTATAATAAAATAAATTTGTTAAAATGATGGATAAAGAACAATTTTCCTGATTTTAAAATAGAAAGATTCTAATATATCTACCCAAAATGAATGACTAACAATAAGGATATGTGCAGTGGTCTATATAAGACATACCTATATCTAATTTTCATGTTAATTTCAGATGGATGTATCAGTAATAGGTCACATTTTGTCAGATATACATAAGTCATTCTAATCACTTCACATCTAAGTTTAGAGAAAACAAAATGTCAAATTCAATGCAAAAGATGTGAGACATGTGCTTTGAAGCTTTTGAGAGTATTTTGACATTTTATTTAATTAATAAACTCAGATATTTCACAACATTGGCAAAATAAGTGTTTATATCCATTCTGTTCATGTCAGTTTGTTTCAGACATCTTAGACACTAAACATGGCTTTTAAAGAAAGTCTGCTGCAAGAACTTCACCAAGACTGATACCCCAACTCCTTCCAAAAATTGTGGCTATTTCCCTTTTCTCTGTCTCTGTCCCATGATGTGGAGGATCAGATTAGTACTCCCAGAAAAGGAGTAGGAGGAATGTAAAACTAGGAAAAGACAAAAATGAACTGGCCTCACCTAGGGTTGTAAAAAGAGTAACCAGTTAATCAATAGCAATAATATTCATATGCATTTCAATTTTGATGAAAAATCTGTGACTTTTATTGATGCTAATTTGATTTAAGTGCTGTTTTCCTCATAATGTTCCAGAACAAAACATGCTCTTGCTAAACAGCTGATCTCTTTGCACACCCCCCCACCCAAGGCCATCAATGACAGAGAAGCCTGGACAAAGGCTCACTCTATTGAGAGAACCTCAAAAACTACAGTGACCCTCCCAGGCGACTGAGACTCAGTCTACAAGGCCCATCCCGGTGGCCTGAACCATCTTGCTTTTATTCTTTAAAGAGACCCATGTCTGTGGGGTAACTGTCCTTTTCTGACTCAAAACTTCTTCCACAGCAATGTGTTTAAGTGTGTCCTACAAAAGAGGGGAGTACTTTTACCCACAAAATGGGTCAGTCAATTTAACAAGTGGGCATCTTTTGAGATATTTCAGAAATCAAGCTGGAGTTTTCCAAAGCAAGGAAATTTGGTATCGGTGGCCAAGGGAGAGGATTTAACTTCTTTTTCTTACTAGTTTTTCCTTCTCTTCTTTTTATCGCTATACTTCTTCCACAACATTCCTTGAGGAAGTCGTGCTCATAAAAGACACATTTTGGTTACCTACTGGCCTCTGTGAAAGCAAACTGTGTAGTCACGACAGATCCACCTAGACAGACAGGAAAGGGTCGAAGCTCTGCAACATTTAAGGACCCTGATCACCAAAAGGAGGCAAGGATTTAAGCAATGGAAAGGCTTCATCCTGCCGGGATGGATGACAGGGTTCCGAATGGCAGGCCTTATAGACGGTTTGTGAAAACTATCCCAGGGAGCTTGAGAGTTTCTTCCAGGTTTAAAGGGCCTGTTAACACTGAGCCACATGAAAAAATAATACTCCGGAGGGTTTTTCCCTCCTCTCCATGATGTGATTAACATCTGAAACTACTCAAATTATGCTCCAATGAGGAAAACTGAAACAAGAAAAAGTTCCCTTGAACATTAAAAGAATCCACTTGTTTTGTAATCTGCACTTTTATTCCCAGAAGCCCTTTCATTCCAGGTCTAATTCTGCTGGATCTTCAAGTCCTGCATACTTTGATGTTAGTATCAATCTTATTGGTGGACAGTCACAAGTTTTTGAAGTATTTTGAAAGCAGTTTCCTGCTAATAGCACAGACACATGAGCTTTGCATGTCAATCCTTTGATGGGGAAAATATCTGACTGGATTTGGACACTCAGTTTTGCTTATAGTTACTCTGCCAGGTTTCATCATCGGAATTTGGCAGTTTATCTTCTTTCTATCTTTCCTTTTTTTTTCTTTTATTTTTTAAATTTTTTTCTCTATCTTTTGATCTCTGCATGCTTATATAGAATTTTAATTTAGTAATCACCTAGACAAAAGAGATGCTACTTAAAATTAATTTTCAAAGACAGCCAGGCATATAGTAGAAAAATCTTCGTGTTGAAGTCAGGCAAGTCAAGTCAGATCCTATGGCTTAAAGAAGCCACCAACCTCTCAGAGTTGCTTCAGTTTACTCATCCCTAAAATGGGGTTAACCGGGACTATTTAAAGCAGAATTTCTGAAGCTTTATTCTATATGGAAACTTTAAGGAAAAAAAGATGCCTAGAGGGTTGATTCAAAGTGTTTTCTGATTTAATGTTGCTGAGCTATGCATAAACATAAATCTAGGTATAAGTTCTTTATGCTTATTTTAACTTCTTATACCAATTATATTAGTTGACTACTATGGAAATAATGCTACATAACTGACAACCCCATAAATCTTGGTAAATTACAAATACAAATATTTGTGTTTTCTATTCACAGTGGGGTTTGGCTGATCTCAGCTGGGCCAGGTGAGGATTAGCACCAGGTTGCAAGTAGATTCAATTCTGCTTCCTCTGTCTTCATTGCAGGATCAGAGGCTATGTGAGGTATGGTTGTTTTGTTTTGTTTTTAATGATGTATCACAAGACCGCAGAGGCCACGTCAAATTATGAATACACATTCAGAGTCTCTTCCTGTGTCATATTTGCTGATATTCCAGCCAAGTCCAGCCTTAATGGGTCAGGGAAGTATACTCTGCTTACTCTGGGAGAGGTACTGCAAAGACCCATGGCAAAGATCACGGAGGTATAAATCCACAACAGGGAGGAAGGGAAGGACTGGCAGCAATAGTTCAATCCACAATTTTTCTTAGATTATCATTATTCATGGCCGGGCATGGTGGCTCATGCCTGTAATCCCAGCACTTTGGGAGGCCAAGCGGGGGTGGATCACCCGAGGTCAGGAGTTTGAGACCAGACTGACCAACAAGGCAAAACCCCGTTTCTACTAAAAATACAAAAATTAGCCAGGCATGGTAGTGTACACCTGTAATCCCAGCTGCTCGAGAGGCTGAGGCAGGAGAATCGCTTGAACCTGGGAGGCGGAGGTTGCAGTGAGCCAAGACTGGGTCACTGCACTCCAGCCTGGGTGACTCTGCCTCAAAAAAAGAAGAAAAAAAGATTATAATTATTCACTTTGCTCCCATATGTGATGTACTTCCCCTGCCCCTCAAGACACACCACAAGCCTTAACCAATCATGGCATGGGGCTCAAAGTTCAGAATATTGTGCTCCTCACTGAGATGTGGCTCTTCTTGATTCAGATATTCATAAACTAAAAAGACAAGGAATCTGTCAGCCTATATTCCCAACATATGATGGTGAAACAGGGTTGAGGAATAGCAGTAAATGCCCTTCTTTTAAAAGGGGAAGACTGAGAAGATATATAGTGATTACCGGGCCATAGGAATGCTGAAATCCTGCTATGAGAGTATTGACCAGTTTCCCCACTGGGGCAGGGATTGTTCTTTGGAGCAATGCCCCAATCCACTGTTCCCCATGTCCTAGCTCTGTCTCTGGCACAGCCTTCCTTTTCCATTATTTTTCCTGGCCACATCTGAAGAGTACAATCATCCCTCGGTATCCATAGGGGATTGGTTCCAGGACCCCCTCTCTTTGGATGCCAAAATCTGTGGATGCTCAAGCCCCTGATAGAAATGCCCTAGGATTTGCATATAACCTGCACACATCTTCTTACATACTTTAAATCATCTCTAGGTTATGTATAATACCTAACACAATGTAAATGCTGTGTAATAGATGTTACTATGTATAATACCTAATACATAGTAGATGCTATGGAAACAATACTGTGTTTTTTTACTCATTTTTTTATTGTTGCATTATTTTTATTGTTTTCTTTTTCAAATAATTTTGATCCATAGTTGGTTGAATCCACCCATGCAGAACCCGTGGATATAGAGGGCCAACTGTATTGGAGGACGTGAGAGCAGCTCTCTCACCCACTTCCTACCTATAGAAAGTTGGGAGCCTAGAGCTCTTTTTATCATTTCAAAGTCAGTCTCATAATCTAGCAACACTTTTGCAAATACAGCTCTCTCAAAAACCTGTTGGGTTTTGATGCAGTTAATTCCAGATATTTCCATATACCAAAAACCACACTTGTAATTCTTTGTGAGGCACATCTCTTTCTCTCTAAACTTAATTACAAATACTTTGGGTGCATCAGGCATCAGTGATCCCACTTACTGGTCCACTTAAAAGTTGTTACGTCCAGGGAAAAGTACCTACTGTTAGTTTTGTCGTGATGAGTTTGCGCCTGGATTGTGTCATTTTTCTGAGGCTATTTTCGTAAGTCTTTCAAATGCAAGATATTTTTCAATTTTATATTTTACTGATTGAAAATGAGAAACAGCTTTATTCATCAACTCGACAGCTTCTGAAATTTCTAGGCTTGCTACATTCCCTATCAATTTTGCTTGAAAACTGGCCAATTCTTTTCTGAGCTTATCTCTTGTGGCACTCTTTCAACTGCTGAGAATTGCAGCCTGTTCACGTTATCAACATTCTGATTCAGAATCTCCTTGCCCAGTGCCACAAGTACATTAGATAACACCTTTTGCCTTCTCGGTTATCAAAAATGATTGTCTTGCCCAAATATTTCACTGCCCCATGGTGTTACAGTAGGTAGTCAGGCAGACATAAGTAGGGCAGGAGAGGGCCCCCCACCAGGAATGTCGGGTGACCATCAGGTGATGGTCAGGCCATTGTTAACCATCTCTCTAAAATAATGATTGGTTGCAGATGGTGCCAGGAAAAGGCAGTCTCTCAATAGATAGAAACACCTGAAATATGATCAGCAGCTTCCTGATAAGATCTCAGGAGTCAGGTGAGCGGGCTCAAGCATGCACACTAAGAGGCAAAATGGCAGAGTTTACCAGGTAAATGACTTTCTTGGCTGGTAAGGAAAGAACACCTCAAGTGAGCATGCATACAACTCCAGTATACACACTGCATGCTCACCTCCCAAGTGTTGGCAGGCCACTGTGCATGCAGACATCCCACCCCAAAGGAAGAATCAGGAAAGAAGGGATGCAAGACCCCAGAAGTATGCCAATGTATAAGACCCCAAGTCAAAGGTCCAACCATGTCCTTGAACTCTCAAGTCACCTGCTTGGCCCTCTTCCAAGTATACTTTTCTTCCTTTTGTTCCTATTCTAAAGCTTTTTAATAAACTTTCACTTCTGCTCTGAAACCTGTCTTGGTCTCTCCCTCTGCCTTATGCCCCTCAGTCGCATTCTCCCTTTTGAGGAGGCAAGAATTGAGGTGGCTGAAGATCCGCACCGATTCACCACTGCTAACAATGGTACAGGTTGTCTTGTTTTCCAGCCTCCTGTAACATTCTGCTTTCTCTAAGGTGAAGTATTGCAAAGTCTAGACAAACGGCTTGGTTGTAGAATCCTATAATGGAGACGGAGTAAAAAATGGAGGAGAATAATTTACCACACTGATATAAATCAAAGCAAAAAAATGAAACTCAAAGAAACAGTATTAACTTAATGCGACACTGTTGTCTTATATCAAATCACAACTCAAAATATGAATATGACGCATGTTCTTTGGGATATGACTTTACTACCATGTGCCAGATAATAACTAAAATATCTTAGCACTATTCTGTATTTGAACTCCTGCAAAGCCATCATTGATTTCATACACAATGAGGTTGTCTTGACCAAAATACCTCATACTATATGAAATGAATGTATATGCATGTCATTTACATATTCAGTCTGCCTTTGTGCCTTTCTCATTAGCATATTTCAGTTAAAGTAGCACAATGTACTACTTTGTGTGACACTCTCATTATAAGTGTTGATTATAAAGTAATCTTTCTGATGATTCAGAATATGTTTATGTTAATCAGGTTCATATTATTTCTGACATGAAACACAAGCATTTTTCAATCTTACCACTCATGTACTACTGAGAATATGGTCTGTAGATCCCTAAGCTGAGAACATTGATCTGTAAGGTTATTGGGTGTTTTAAATGACATGACATTGTTTAAAGAGCTTAGCACAATACTTGAGTAAGTGCTCAATAACTTTTAGTTTCCTTCCCTTCCCTTTTTACTTTATAGATTAGAGTTTCGTAGTCCACTGTGAGCATTAATTTGTCCAGCTCTGCCTTCAGGTGGAACATCTGTATAAATCCAGCTTTGTGAGTATTTTTAAACTGAGAGATTTTCCATCTGTTTTGGAGTTATAGCAGCCCACATTAGCCTCACTTGAGCTCTTAATGATATATGTGTGATGGAAACAAGACATTTTAATATGTAAGTATTCATAGCCTCCTTCATTCCTGTCTGTGCAGATTCTATCCCTCCCTCTACAGTCTTAGGAATTCTTTCTTTGCCAGTCTAGTTCTTGGTATTTTTGTAATGCAAAATTAGGAGGCAGGGAGAGCAACTGGGCCAGAGATGCATGAAGAAAAGGGAAAGGATTTTTGCTTTCTGGGTCGGCCCTGGGTTCTCTATTGTGCAGAATCCAGGTAATGAGCAAAGCAGAAATGAAACTATAAAAAGAAGCCTAATTCCAAATTGATAAAATAAGAAAGATTTTGAGGTGGAGGCAGGAGGAAGAAGACAGAAAACCCATGCTAGATTGATGTTGGGAGAATTTGGAAAGTTTGGGGAGAGTCTGCAACAAATATGGAGCTTGTGGAAGAGAGATGATATTTCCGAAAGTATTTTTGTGGGTTATAACATAGATCTCCTTTAAAACTGAGAAATACACATAAAATATTAAAATTCCTTCTAAGTTACTGCTATGGTTTGAGTGTTTGCACCCTCCCAAACTCATGTCAAAATTTAAAGGGTTGAGACCTTTAAGAGGTGATTAGGCCATGAGAGCTCTGCCCTCATGAATGGATGGATTAATGGCATTTTCTTAGAAGTGGGCTTTTATAAAAGGATGAATTTGCCTCTTCTGGTTCTAATGCTCTTTAGTTCTCTCTCTGTGTGTCTCTCTCTCCCGTATGATGCCTTCTACCATGGTATGACACAGCAAAAAAGCCCTTGCCAGATGCCACTCCATCTTGGACTTCCCAACCTCTAAAACCATGAGCCAATAAATTTCTGTTCACCATAAATTACCCAGTCTGTGCTATTCGACTTTAGCAGCACAAAACTGACTAAGTTACTTTTGGCTGTTGGAGTCTAGATTTCCTCAGATGGGACACTATACTAAGACCTATTCATATGAACAACCCCTCTACATGCACACACACACACACACACACACTCACTCCACACACACATACTCTTTGTATTTGGATTATATACAGTCCTTCCTAACTAAACAGCATCAGGATTACATATTTATTACTATATAAAGTTTGACAAAATTACCAGGTTCATTTTCTGGAGTGTGTTCTGTGTATTTGGTTTAAGATTTTCATATAAACATTCTTTCCAAGAATGGAAAGTTAATAATATTTATATCATTTGTGTTTCACTGTTTGTCCAACTTCAAAATGCATTTTGAAACTTTTAGGCAAGTTTACACACACACACAGAGTCACATAGTGTGGAAGACAGCTAATTGATCTTCAGTTCCTCCTCCCTCTAGCTCACATAGCTAGAGACTGCATTCTCAGCCTCCCTTGCAGGTCATTGGCCATTGGACTAGGTTTGTGCCAGTGGAAAGTGAGCAGAAGTGACTGTGCAAGTTCCGCCGCAGGTGCTTAAGAGAAAATTGCTTGCTCTCTAGATTCATTTATTATCCCTTTCTGGTAGGCTAAATTATGGATGATAACCTGAGCCAGTTTCAACCATCTGGATGAGAACAATATCATAGGAGCAATAACATAGAAGGAACCCGGGTCCTGACTCAATCTTTTGCCCACCCGAGCTGGTTAACCACTTCTTTCCAGACTGTGTGAGAGAGAAGTACACTTCTATTATGTTTGAACCAGTGATGTACAGAAGTATCTGCTATTGCAGTTTAGCCTACACCATAATCAATACACCTAGAAAATGTTGCTTTCAATGCAACAAAACCAAAAATACTCAAGTGGGACTTAACTAAACTAAAAATGCTTCTGCAAAGCCAAATAAATAATCTACAGAGTAAAGAGAAAACCTGTACAATGGGAGAAAATATTTGCAAATTATGCCTCTGCAAAAAAAGTACTAATATCCAGAATCTACAAGACACTCAAACCACTCAACAACAATAACAAATAACCTCATTAAAAAGGGGGCAAAAAACCATCAACAGACATTTCTCAAAAGAAGATATACAAGCAGCCAACAAACAATTGAAAACTTGATCAACATCCACTAATCATCAGAGAAATGCAAATTAAAACCACAAGATACTATCTTATACCAGTCAGAATGGCTATTATTAAAAAGTCAAAAAACAACAGATATTGGTGTAGATGCAGAGAAATTGCATTCATAATTTGCAATTAGGAGAAATGTAAACTAGTACAGCCTCTATATAAAATGGCATGGAGATTTCTCAAAGAACTAAAAATAGAACTACCACTCAACCCTGCAATCCCACTACTGGATATCTACCCAAAGGAAAAGAGACGATTATATAAAAAAGACACCTACACTCATGCTTATTACAGCACCATTTGCAATAGCAAAGGCATGAAATCAACCTAAGTGTTCATCAATGGATGACTAGATAAAGAAAATGTATATATACACCATGGAATAGTATACAGCCATAAAAAGAGAATAAAATCATGTCTTTTGCTACAACATGGATGAAGCAGGAGGTCATTATCCTAAATGAAATAACTCAGAAACAGAAAATCAAATAATGCATGTTTTCACTTATAAGTGGGAGCTCAATGATGTGTACACATGTACATAAAAAATGGAAACAATAGACACTAACAATAGTGAGATTTGGGCTCAAACTTCACCATTACTCAATATACACAGGTAACAAACCTGCATGTGTGCCTCCCGAATCTAAAATAATTTTTTTAAAAAAGAAAATGTTGCTTTCAATTTAAGGAGTCTAATGGACAATATAACATATATACTATTCTCTGTGTTGTGCAAAAATAAAATCTTTTACAGTAAAAAAAAATCATTGGAGGTCATGTTTGGAAATTACTGTTCACTGATATGAAAATTAATCTCTTTCTGTACAATTATGTTGTGATTAAAGTTCAGATGTTGAAAACTACTGCAAACAAGAGTTGCTAGAGCAACTAGAGCAAACAAACTGGTAGATGCACTATGTTATAGCAGTCATTCACTTACTTATAAAAAACACTGAAAAAATTTCAACTTCTAGTCCAGCATATTCAGAGCTTGGATGTCATCTCTCTCGGGAAAATAAGCTCCACAAACTGAAAACCACAACTCTTCTTGGATCCATCATAGAACTGAGATCACAGGACAAAAACACTGCCCCCAGAATTGGAGAGATAGACAGGTGGATACAGAGAATTCCATCACACAAGGGAGGAAATTCAAGCAGAAACCTCCGTGGGCACCAGAACCAGGGTAGGAAAGCCTAAGTATAATTGACAAATTGCTGGAGGCTCAGTCTGGACAAGTTTGAGAATTAAAAACTCCTGGGGACCTGGTCTTAGAAGGAATGGGGAGCACTTTCAGGAATTTTACCTCTAAGAGCACTCAAGGTCCTCACAGTTAACATCTCAGAAAAAACTCCTCCTGTTTCCAGCAGGGTGTGAGGAAAGTAGCCGTTGTGAAATAACACACAGCAAAGACAACCGCAAAGAGAAACTACTTTGTGAGAGCCTAACCTACTAAGGTTTTTCTAAACCCCAAATGATGTAGAGGAAGGGAAATCTCCAACTCCAACCCCATCTAACCTTCCTGTCTAACCACAGCGTGGTGGTGGTGGGAGACCTGAGAAGCACTTGTGAAGGTCGCAGCCCAGGGGCACAGGCTCATTTCAAGACTGAGACCTCCCCCACAGGACTAGAGGAAGCCTCCCCTCTCGACTCCTTATCTTCACACCAGTTGGGCTCCTGTATCACACAGGGGAATACAACTAAAAGAAGTGAGAGTCTCGGATGATATTTCAAGTATAAGTCTCAAAGGGAAACCTGGAAAATACTGGGTGCCTACTATGTACCAGCCAATAGCTTATCTGCCAAAGATACAGTGGTGTTAAACAAAAGCTGTCCTTTCGTTGAGCTTATGTGGTAGTAGAGAAAAAAAGACCATAAACAACATAATTTCAATTAGAGGTAAGCGGTATGCAGAGACTAAGAGAAGGGAAGGCCTGGCCAGTCACAGTGGTTCACGCCTGTAATTCCAGTGCTTTGGGAGGCTGAGGTGGGAAGATTGCTTGAGGCCTGGAGTTCAAAACCAGCCTGGGCTGCATAGAGAGACTCCATTTCTATAAAAAAAATAAAAATTTTGGGGCATAGTGGTGCATGTCTGTAGTCCCAGCTATTGGGAATGGGGGCTGAGGTGGTAGGATCACTTGAGCCCAGGTTTTGGAAGCTGCAGTGATCTATGATCACACCACTGAATTCCAGCTTGGGCAACAGAGCAAGGTCCTGTAGAAAGAAAGAAAAAGGAAAGAAGGAAAGAAGGAGGGAAGGAAGGAGGGAAGGAACGAAGGAAGGAGGGAAGGAACAAAGGAAGGAAAAAAGGAAGGAAGGAAAAAGGAGAGAGAAAGAAAGAGAGAGAGAGAAAGAGGGAGAAAGAAAGAAGAAAGGAAGAAAGAAAAAAGAAAGAAAGAAGAAAGAAAAAGAAAGAAAGAAGAAAAGGAAGTAGGGGAGGAAGGAAGGAAGGAAGGAAGGAAGGAAGAAAGAAAGAAAAAAGAAAGAAGAAGGGAGGGAAGGAGGGAGGGAGGGAAGGAAGGAGAAAGGAAGAAGTGAAGGAGGGAAGGAAGGAGAGAGGGAGGGAGGGAAGGAAAGGAGAGACAGAAAGAGAAAGAAAGGAAGGAGGGAGAGAAGAAGGGAGGGAGGGAAGGAGGGAAGAGAGTAAGAGAGAAAGAGAAAATGGAAGGAAGGAAGGAAGGCCGGCCTGGAAAGCAATGGGGGAAGAGGGCACAGCTATTTTAGGTAAGATGGTCAGGGACTATCTCCCTGAGAAGGTGGCCTCTGCCCTGAGGCCTGAATGAATTAGAAGCTCAATTTGCAAAAACAGAATATACATTCAGTTCAGTCATCTGTTTGCTCCTGATCCTTGAGGCATGCATCAACAAGCACAGACCCCAGAGAAATTGACAGAAACATTGTCCAACGCTCAATGTATCAGGAAGATCAAGCCCTTGATATCAGATATCTACAATTATTACAGTGTTCATGTTGGATGAGCCAAAAAAGTCATCAAATCTTGGGGGACCTGTGTCAAAAGTCTGTGGCCAAAATTTCCCCCCGAAAAAGGCTGTTAATCTTTTCTCAAAGAAGTCCTTCTGAACTTCGTGACCTTTGTTGAGATTGCCTTTCATGGACTGATGGGTTTATTACACTGTGTGATGATCATGTTTTTTATAAAATAAAATGTTCTGTGACTAGTTAATACATCTTCCTATTTATTTGAATAATGCGACTTTATTTTATTTATCAAGTAAATAAATAATTTATCAAAATAAATTTTGATATGCTAATCACATATTCTATTTCTAGCTGATTAAGTATAGTGTCTGTAGTCATTTTTATTTCAGAAGTTGGGCTTTTAGTCAACACCCTTAGTCCCTAGATTAACATTTTTTCTTCGGAAAAGTCAGATTCAAATTCTATCAAATTATATCACTTTAGCAAACACTGCTCATTCCAGCAAATTAAACTGGATTCTATATATAATAATTTAAAATTCTGAAAACAATGGTTTTCATGCTTTATCTGAGCAGTGGAGGTTCTCTCTGTGAAACATAAATTCAGTAGTGTTCTCCATGAAGTGTGATGGATGATCAGCACGTTCCTTCACCATCCCAATGACAGAATTAATTTCTGTGCTTCCTGGATGTATTAGTCTGTTCTCACACTGCAAATAAAGACATACCTGAGACTGGATAACTTATAAAGAAAAAGAAGTTGAATTGACTCACAGTTCCACATGGCTGGGGAGACCTCACAATCGTGGTGGAAGGTGAAAGGCACGTCTTACATGGCAGCAGGCAGGAGAGAGAATGAGAGACTTATCCACAACCATGAGAACAGTATGGAGGAAACCACCCCCATGATTCAATTATCTCCCACCAGGTCCCTCCCACAACACGTGGGAATTATGGGAGCTACAATTCAAGATGAGATGTGGGTGGGAAACAGAGCCAAACCATATCACTGGATTTACATGTAACTGGAATATTCATTTTTTATACAGTCTTCTACATTCCAAAACCAGAAGAGAGGGTATTTTAGAAGCCTAACACAATGGTTTACAAACTGTTCCCTAGAAATAGTTGTCCAGAGTTGCCTTAGGAGGTGTGTAGAAAGTAGAGGGAGAAAATCAAAGCAGAGAGGCTGGAGTTTGTGATATGGGAGATGGTGACTGGGCAGGACCTCTAGGCTCATATTAGCAAGAGAAATAGGCTATGTGGGGATCACATATGATCTCAGTGGCTTCACACCACAAATGCTATTTCTTGCTCCACAAACACCAGTGCAGACCAAAAAGCCTTCTCTTTCATCTGGTAAACCCATCTGCCACCATTGTGTGATGCCACTACATATTAAAGACTGCTATTGCTGCAATAAGAAAGGAGAAATGGAGGGTCCATGGAGGATTTTAGGGCCAGCTTGGAGGTGGCAGTCTCCACTGGCCAGAATGCAGTCACATGGCCCCTGTCTAACTTCCAGGGATCCCAGGAAACCTCAGGAAGCACCTGGGATCCACAGCAAGTACAAATTTCTGCCACAAGACCTGACCCCCACTCCAACAAGAGCAGTGATTTGTGTATTTCGTTACTTGTATGTAATATTTCCAAGGGGGATTTTATTTGAAAAGTTTCCTGACTCAAAAGAAAAACATGTGTTAAGGCACCAATCTAATAATAAAAATGACTCTTTCAAATCTAAGATGGCACAATTTAGGTATACTTCGGAGAATATAAAATTGGTGCTTTCATGGTTTGATCAAGTTAAGGGAGATTGGTGGTAACAGAGTGATGTACTGACTTGTCAGAATCAAGAAAAAAGAGGTTGGGCATGGTGGTTCATGCCTGTAGTCCTAGTGCTTTGGGAGGCCGAGGCAGGAGGATTGCTTGAACCCAGGAGTTCAAGACCAGCCTTGGCAGCATAGGAAGACCCCATCTCCACCAAAAAAAAAAAAATTGGCTGGACATGGTGGTGTGTGCCTGTAATTCTAGCTACTCAAGAGGCTGAGAGGAGAAAACTGCCTGGGTCCAGGTGTTTGGGGCTACAGTGAGCCATGATCCCACCACTGTGGTACAGCCTGGACAACAAAGCAAGACCTTGTCTCTACAAGAAAATAAAATAAATCTTAAAAAAGAAAGAAGACATCATCACATATATAGAAGTTGAATTTATGTGAATATGAATGCCCATCATCCATTCCAATCTTTTTTAGCCTTCTTGTCTGACAGAGGCTGGAAAACTCAGGTCTGTGTTTCCAAAACTCCTTTGCAGCTTGGATTCTGAATGTGACTGATCTGACAAATCAAATGCATTCCATGTGTGATACAGCATTTGGAAGTACGGTGGAGGCCTCACCTCTGTGGTTTTCTATTTCTTTCAGCAGTCCATCTCATGGAGACATTTCAGGTTTTTTGTTCCAGAATTAGCAGACTTTCTGGTGTCCACATACAAGAGTCCCATGGGTGTCAGAGGTGAGGTGCAGGCCATCAGTGCTGTTGATGGGAATCAGAGTCCTGGCACCAGTAGCAGTGGTGGTTTCTTGATCACAGCACTTCCTGACTGAGGCACAGTGGGGTGGTGCTCTGGAGCTCTGAAAGAGACAGGAGTTCTTTCAGTACTTCTGCTCTGCAATGTACTTAGGAAGTCATTTCTGAAAACCTGGAACTGAGGGGTTAACCTGCTCAGGTCTGCCAGATGTAGCCACCCTCTTGCTTTTGGTCATTTTTATTTCCATGAATCTGAAGGCCGTGAGCTGAATGCTGCAATGTCACCTTCACTGGCCACCTTATCAACAGCACTTATAAGTCACCATGGTAATGGTCACTTCAGTTGTTTTTCAGGAACTTGGGACAGCTCCTATCCAGTTCAAACTGGTCGAGACCACCCTTCAATGTGGCCTGTGCAAATGCCCAAGAGCTGACCTTTTGACATGAGAGGACCCAAAACTCTACCCATAGATCATGCTAATAATGCCATTTTCTGAACATATGTCCCATGAAATGCCAGGCACCCTGACTACGCTTGTGCAGATCACTGATTACTTCACTTTTCCCTACTGCCAATCACCTTTTGCCACGCTTTAGACCACCCTGCTTCTCTAACCCATAAATATCCCTAAGCCTCATCTTCAAGGAGGTGGATTTGAGACCTGCTCTCCCACATCCTCGTTTGGCTGCCTTGTGAATAAACTCTCTTTTGCAAAACCTGTCACAGTGATTGATTTACTGTGTGTGGGCAGAAGGGACCTGGACCAGGTTGATACCAAATCTACTCAGAGTTTACTAATTTAGCACTTCCCTTCTGCCTGCTCTTATGCTCTTAATGATTTTCCACGTCATTTAATGTCCTGTAATCAATCTTTTCCTCATTGAACTAGCTAGAATGGATTCCATTTGCACCAATTAAGCCCTAACTGCTACAAGACCCACATGTGGGACAATTATAAATCTTACCTTGATAAAAAGAAAAAGAAAATGATAGTAATATGTGGGAACATCTTGGTAACTTGCTTAAATGATCTCCCTCATCCTGTACCAGGCTAAATGCCACTCTTGTGCAGGCCCTGCTTCTTAGCATTTTGTAGAAGCTGCTGGATTTCATAAATTAGCTGAACTTGGCCAAAGATGAGAGATGAGAAGAAAATGGCCCCCAAAATGTGACACAGGTGGCTCTCACCTGTAATCCCAGCACTTTTGGGAGGCCGAGGCGGGTAGGTCACCTGAGGTCAGGCATTCAAGACCAGCTTGGCCAACATGGCGAAACCCCGTCTCTACTAAAAATACAAAAATTAGCGGGATGTGGTGGTGCATGCCTGTAGTCCCGGCTACTCAGGAGGCTGAGGCAGGAGAATCGCTTAAACCCAGGAGGCAGAGGTTGCAGTGAGCCTAGATTGTGCCATTGCACTCCAGCCTCGGTGACAAAAGCAAAACTCTGCCTCAAAAAAAAAAAAAAAAAAAGAAAAAAGAAATATGACAGAGACTTTCCCTCCTTTTTTTCCATTGCAGAGATCAGCAAACACTTTCTGTAAAAAGGCCAGACAGAAAATATTTTAGACTTCATGGGCTGTGTGATCTCTTTAGGGACTACTTAGCTCTACAATTGTAGTATGACAGCAGCCATAGATATTCTATACACAGGTATGGCTATGTCATCCTAATAAAACTTTATTTACAAAAATAGGCAGTAAGCCAGATTGGGCTTGCAGATCATAGTTTGCTGATCCCTCTTCTATAGTAGTGTCCTTTATTTGCAGATAGGAACATGGTCACCTGGAATAAAGACTGCATTTCCCAGCCTTCCTTGCAGCTGGGTGTGGCCAAGTGGTTAACTGTGATCTATAAGATGAGAACAGTATTGTGAGCAACTCCTAGGAAAGGCCATTAAAAAGTGGTGGGAATGCGGAAGCATGCACTTCTATTTCCGGTTCGTTCTCTTTTTCTCCTGGTTGGAATGTGGTCATAATGGCTGAAACCCTGGCAGCCATTTTAGACTAGATAATGATCTCAAGACAGAAAGCCTTGCATTGGGGAAGCAACAAAATAGAAAGCGACTAGATCTTTGACATGTAGGAATGTCAGGTGGATTTCTTGAACGTGAGGAGAAAGTGTGCAACCATCTTGTTTAAACTATTTTGATTTGAAGTTTTTCTGTTGTGGCCAAACAATCTTAACAGATCAGGCAAAAATTCAAAAAGCATAGTAAATGAATGAGGACTGCTAAGTACATAATTTTTGCTGGATTAATAAATGACTGTGAATTGAAGTATGCACTACATGAAATAAGGCTATTGGGACTTGTCTCAAAGATCTAAATGTCAACTTGAAGTACAAAACGCAAAAAGGTATTTGGTTTATATATTTGCAATACCAAATTTCAGCATATGAAGTATCTTTGTAGAAAGTTATTTGGTATTTTCATGATACAAAATAGAGAAAACTAAACTTCATTAAAGAGGATTAAAATAAGTCTAAATCTAGTTATAAAATGTGGATTAAAAATTTATAACCAGGGGCTTGGCACAGTGGCTCATGTTTGTAATTCCTGCCAGGGCCAGAGGATTGCTTGAGGCCAGGACTTGGACACCAGCCTGGGCAACACAGACAGACCCTGTCTCTACAGAGAAAAAATTTAAAATTTGCTGGGGATGATGGGTGCACCTGTACTCCTAGTTACCCAGAAGGCTGAGGCAGGAGGATCCCTTGAGCCCAGGAGTTCAAGGCTGCAGTGAGCTGTGATGGCACCACTGCATTCCAGCCTGGGAGAGAGTGAGACTCTGTCTCTAAAAATAAACAATTAAAAAATTGTAATTAAAACACTCAGCAATTGTACGCTAAACTACCAACATAGTGTTCAGATTTATATCCATGGTCTAGTCACTGTGCTACAGAAATAGCTTCCTAACTAGTCATACAAATATTTCTCTATACCAAATAAATCATCCCATAGAGGTAGTTTTTCTAATCCCTGTCCATGCCCTTACCCCTCTCTATAATGAGTGTATCTCTTTGGGTTCTATTTGTTTTTCTAAGTTAAGAAGAGGAAGAGGGAACTAAGCTATAGCTGAGGGTTTTCTAAAGAAACAAATTATGTTGTGTTTATTTAAGGTATACAATATGATGTTATGGGATACATATACAGAGTAAAAAGGTTAATATAGTGAAACAAATTAACAAACGTGTCTATCAACTCACACAGTTATTCACCTTTTTATTTGTTTTTGTGGCAGGAGCAGCTAAAATCTACTCATTTAGCATAAATCTTAAATACAGTAGAATTGTATTACCTATAATCTTCATCTTGTACATTAGATCTCTAGACTTGTTTATGCTACATATCTGCTACTTTATATTCTCCGACCCACATGTCCCCATTTCTTCTCCCCTCCCCAACCCCTGCTAACCATTGTTGTGTGCTCCATCTCTGTATATTTGAAATTTTTTTAGATTCCACATATAAGTAAGATTATGCAATATTTTTCTTTCTGTACCTGGAGAATTTCACTTAACATAATATCCTCCAGGCCCATCCATGTTGTGGCAAATGGCAAGATCTGGTTCTTTTTTAGGGCTGAATAATACTCCATTCTGTATATAAACCATCGTACACCCTTGCTATTCAAAGTGTGGTCCTTGGGCCATCAGCCCTACCTAGGAGTTTGTTAGGAATGCAGAATCTCTGGCCACAAAGTATCAGAATCTGGTTTTAATAAGATCCCAAGGTTAATTGCACACAAGTTAAAGTTTGAGAATATTTGAGAAAACTGCTTTTCAATTCTTCTGTACTGACATCATGTAACAAATACCCTTTAACTTCTCTCAGCTCTTTCAATCTCAAAAATACTAGTCACCTAAATAAAATATTTCTGTACTTCTAAACTACCCACCAAGCACCGAAACAAAAAAAAGGACTAAAATTAAAACATAGGTCTCATAGCATCACCTATTTTCCCATTGGGGGAAAATGGAATATGTTTTCATTTCTAAGCACTTCTTTTTCCTAGGAAGCATCTAGGATTAGGCTCATCTCTGATCCTCAGCTGAAGATGAAGAAAGAGATTCTATTGATAAATTCTGACACTCAGATGCCATACCCGTAGAATCTCTTAGGGATCCTACAGAGTCTGTTAAATTCTGATAAATAAAACTAATAGTTTTATTTATTGAGATATCAATTTTATTACAGGTCTGCAACAATAGGTTATTATTTAATACTATTTCCACTACATATATGTCAGTTTCATATCATTTCAAGAATATAAAAACTTGTATTACAAAGTAGAAATTGTATTTTTCCCCCAAAGAAAATCTCTACTTGCAGTCCTGCTTTGTTAATATATCCAAATCTATGCTTCAGGTATTTGGAGGAGAGCCGCAAATGTAACTACAAGTTTAAAATGTAAACTTTGAAGAAAAGTTTACAGCTTCTAGAATTAAAATACTGAAAAGAAAAGTAAAAACAATTTCTAACCTTTGTCAAAGAATGATGTCCCCCTTTTGGGGATATTTTTAAATATATTGGGTAGAATTCCATGATGGCTTAACTATGGCCTTGACTAAATGTGGAGAGAGAGATTCTATTGGCTTTTCAAGGTCTCTTTTCAATTAATAGTCTCTGTACAAATAGCATTTGCTATGAATAAAATTTCACAGTGAAAATCAACCCAAGCACATTGTACCTTATACCATTTTATTTTCTAAACTTTGGCTGAAATATTCAGAAATATTGACAACTATATTACTTCTTTGGAAGAAAAACTAGGTAGTGAGGTTCTTGGGCCCTTTTATGCTGGGAGTTTTAAAGAATTTTAGTACATTCCTGATAACTCTTAGAACTCACATCCTATGTATTTAAAAAGTTATTTTCCTGGCATTTTGACATATCAGCTCATATCTGAATTAAAGGCCTGTTTAAATGTCTAGGTCAAGAACAGGAAGATTCATTAGAGATCTGTTGGTTGAATCCTGTATGGTTTTCTATCTGGCAATTTTAGGGACCTAGGGACCATCCATCCCATGTTGCCAAACACTGGAGGGTTTACTGGGACACATGATTTTCAGTGCTAACACTGAGACAGTTGGTCACGCTACAATTTAGCAATATACTTTTCAGAGTGTGTGTGTATCTGCGTGTGTGTTAGTGAGTGGTTATGGGGTGTGTGTGCTTCTGTGTGTGTGTCTGTGTGGAGGTGCATGGTGTGTGTGTGTATGTGTTTATGTCTGTGGATGTGTATGTGTGTATAAGCATGTGTGTTCAGATACATTTATTGATATTATTTTTTTCCATGTGTTTAACATCCTTTTAGAGGATAATGACCAAATATAATACTTTTTCCAATCTATGTGCTATGTGTGCAAGTAAGCCAGTAGTTAGGTATTTATCAACTCATCTTTAAGAAAAGTAAAACCTAAAATTCAGTGTTTGCATTTTAAATAAAAAGAAAAATTCTCAAAATAGAGACATCTTGTCTTGACAATGGTATAGGTAACAGTTTTTGAAATGGTGTTTCCTTTCCAGCCTTAATAAACCCGTATTTCAGGAGTGAATTCATCTTTAATTATGCAAGGCTGATAGACAGAGCCTTATATGCTGCCATTAGATGAGGACATTCTCTGGGCTGAGTGGCTTATCATGTGTAACAAAAGATACTCTCTTGTCAATTCATTTTTTAAAAATGTTCATAAAATTGTGAAGTTGACTGTATCTGCTTCTTTTAAATAACACTTCAGTGTAAAAACAACTGATGCTGAGTTCTTCAACTTATAACTTCTTAGATCCAAAATGTTGTCAGGATGAAGTGGCAGTTTTTACAAAGCCAATAAACTCTGTGATTTTCTTAGATGGTTATGAAAATTCATAACCGAATAATGATATTCAAAAAGGAGAAAGCCCCCTCCCCTACATACATATTTGAGGCAGTTATTAATTAAGCTCCTTATTCTAAAAACATGTGTCTAATGGGAAAATTTTAACACTTAGCCTGCCTTTTCAGTAAGACTATATTTCAGGACAACCAAAAAACAACACTTCATCTAGTGGGGTTTTGTAAGAGAATACCATCTATGAAGAGAGATAAAAAACTGAATGCCATGATAATCATTGTCAATCCCTAATGAAATTATTGACCCAGGCAAGAATTATCAACTAGTGTTGGAAGCAACTGATCTTAAAAAGATGAATGGGCAATCAGACGTTTGCAGAGTACCAAAGTAACGCCAAAGCTTTCTTGCTAGTCACAGGTGAGAAATGTAAGTGTACAATAGAGGGACCAGGTTTTCATCACCGGAATCCAGTGGTCAAGTTTAACCTTACTTATGGTGCAACCATTAAATATCATGTCTCCTGCTGTGACACACAATAAAATGCAAACTACCACCTGTGACATATTCTACAAAAATTCTCAGTGTGAATCCAGCAAACTTTCAAATCTAACTTCTGTTTATGGAAAGCAGAGGGCATGAGGGAAAGTCAAATAACAGCACCAGAAAGCACGCAGACAAATGAAGAAGGTGGAGAATTCTGTGGGGTCATTTGTCCAGCCCATCCAACAAGTCAGTGTGTAATGAAAAAACATTAGGGATGGTGATTGATTAGAAAAAAACTTGGAGGCAATACAACTAGATTCAAGATGTGGGCCTAGATTTGACTCTAGTTTGGACAGACTGGTTCTGAAGGGTGCTTTGCAGACAATGAAGATTTCAAATATGGATAGGTTATAACATAAAAATGTATTGAACTTTAAAGCTAAAGCTCATTAATGTAAAAAACCAGGTTACAAAATAAGTTGCAAAGTATTATCTTGTTTATATTAAAATATAAATATATGTAAATTATCTAAATGAATCATTCTAATAGTTTTAACAGAAATAATCCCTGGGTGGTAGGAATATGGTGCTTTTATTTTCTTAATTTTGCTTATCTTATTTTCTAGCTTTCTTATTGCACAGATATAGCTTTTGTAACAAAAAGTTGTATTTATTCGTTAAGAAACTAAAAGAATTGTGTGCTGAGGGTGAGAGTGCCACAGTTCAATGACATTAGGGTTTTAGATCTTTCTGAGACCTAGTGCTGATCACTGCTATCATTTTTGATGACTTTAAGTAGAGAATTTGGATTAGGAGACCAGAGTTGAGTTATAATCAGCTGGTCCAGAGCCAGGTCAGCACTTTAACTCTTCGTGTCCACAACTGAAGTTGTCAACATAGCACAGATTTGCTGGACTCTTGGCTTTCATATGACCTCGAGCTCAGAATTTCATCTGGAAAGGATTGATAATGAGACTGTGTGCTTACGGTGTTGCATTACATGAAAAGACACACACGAGAGCCCTAGAACAATGCCTAGCATCTAAGAGCTCCATAAATATCAGCTCTTGTTCCTGTGATTGTTCTGTCTCACAGTGAAGGATTCCATTGTCCCCTGAGTCACTTAGGGCTGCAGGCCATCCTGGAGGCTCCCTCACTCCTCCCACAATGACCCAGTGGCATCTGTGGCTGCTCCATTCTTATAGGAAGAAAACCAAAATAATGGACATAAGATACAGGACTTCCATCAACTAGCATTTGCCCATTTATTGTCAGTCTTCTCATTTCACTTTCCGTTATGCATCCTAAGCTTCAGCCTTAAGCCACAATAATTTGTTCACCTTCTTGAGGATGTGACTATCATCCTCAAGGATATCTACTTTATAGTTATATAAAAGCAAAGCACATATAAAACACTCTTCATCTGCCCCCTTCAGGTAAAGATGACATTTAACAGTAATTGAGAAAATAACTGCCTTCCAAAAGACACCTAGGATTTAGAAATGTACCTGTCATTGTATGATTTTGTTTCTGAAAATAACTTGTATTATCTATTGAAAAACTCTGATTCTACTTAAAAACTTGGAAAAGGAATTTTAAAATCTACTTTAAAATATCTTTAAAAGTTGCAGGGAATATGATAGTCATTTTTTAAAATAAAAGTGCCACACTTTCTGACTAATTTATAAGAAGAACTGATTGACATCAAGGAAGACTTAAAAGCATAATCTCAAGCAAACCCCTTTGTACAATTTGTGGATGGAGCAGTAAATATAGTCAGAAATCCACTTCTTCTGTATGAATCTATGTCTTGTCCTGAGATATCTGGGATTTTAGGGATGGCAGCAGTATGAAAAATGAAAAAAAAAGGATGCTAATGAGCAACATGAAAGTTTAGCACTTACTGGTAAAAGTAAGTACATAGTCAAATTCAGAATACTCTAATACTGTAATGGTGGTATGTAAATTACGTATATCTTTAGTATGCAAGTTAAAAGACAAAATTATTAAAAACGACAATAGCTACAACAATTTGTGAAGGGATACATAACATAAAAATATGTAAATTGTGACATCACAAACGTAAAATGGGGGGAGTAAAAGTGTAGAGCTTTTATGAAATCAAAGTTAAGTTGTTTAAAACCAAAAACTGACAAACGGGATCTTATTAAACTAGAGCTTCTGCACAGCAAAAGAAACCATCAACAGAGTAAACAGGCAACCTACAGAATGGGAGAAAACTTTGGCAAACTATGCATCTGACAAAGGTCTAATATCCAGCATCTATAAGGAACTTAAACCAATTTACAAGAAAAAAACAAATAACCTTATTAAAAAGTGGGCAAAAAGCATGAACACTTTTCAAAAGAAGACATATATGCAGCCAAGAAGCATATGAAAAAAGCTCAGCATCACTAATCATTAGAGAAATGCCAATCAAAACCACAATGAGATACCATCTCACACCAGTCAGAATGGCTATTACTAAAAAGTCAAAAAATAACAGAAACTTGTGAGGTCGTGGAGAAAAAGGAACACTTCTACACTGTTGGTGGGAGTGTAAATTAGTTCAACCATTGTGGAAAACAGTGTGACTATTTTTTAAGTATGAAGCAATTCAAATTACATTGCTTTCACTAAAAATAGCCTTGCTGATAATATTAATAATTATTTCTTGACATAACATTTTGGTGGGAACAAAAATATATTTGTAGCATTAATAGAAAAAATTATTTTAAAATATTGTTTATTTCATTATTGCCTCTTTAAAAACCTTTCCATTTTTGCATGTTTTACAATTTACAAAATACATTAGCCCAATTGTACATCTATACCATCCATTACTAGTAAATGACTATATATGTATTAGAGCAGGCTGCCCTAAATATTTTTTACTGATAAGAGTGTACAATCAAAAAAGTTTAAGTGCCATTGCTCCAGACCAATTTTCCTCAATGTATGGTTTGAGAAACATCTGTATCAGCACCATTATAGAGCCTGAAGCCCAGAAAACCTGACTTTGAGCATCTATAGTTGGGATGTGGAACCTGCATTTCTAACAAGTACCCCATGCTTAAGGTGGTTCAACAGCTTGAAAAGCCTAGCATTGAGGGAAATAAAAAGCATTCCATGGAGATCATGAGTGCCTAGGAATAAGGCATTCCACTGACAGCCATAGGCTATATACAGTGTCCATAGTCAGCAGTCTCTTTATTAGTCTTACTGAATTTGCAAGATCAACCTTAAGTGTATTAACTTCTTAGCCTCAGCAAAGAAATTATTTCCTAAAGGAAGATTCTGCAATAATTGCCCCTGTAAAAAATGTATGTTACCCACATGGGGCTTTATAGGGACTGCTGCAGGCTGAATGGGTCCTCTCAAATTCATATATTGAAACTTATTCTCCAATGTGATGAGCTAAATGAGTCCTCTCAAATTCATATATTGAAACTTAATTGCCAGTGTGATAACATTAAGATAAGTGTAGCACTTAGGAGGTGATTAAGTCATGAGGGTGGGGCACTCATGGATGGAATTAGGACATTATTTCCTAATTAAGGCCTTGAGTGAGTGGGTTCATTCCCTTGCCATTCTTCCGCCATGTGAGATGCAGCAAGAAGGCCCTCACTAGACGCCAGATGCTAGCACCCTGATCTTGGACTTTCCAGCCTCCAGAACTGTAAGAAAGAAATTTCTATTCTTTATAAATTATCCAGCCTCAGGTATTTTGTTATAACAGTACAAAAAAACTAAGACAGTGGCCCTGCCATTGCAATTCCTGGGGCTGAATTTTGTGTTAATCATTGTGGGATCATCAGAGGATAAACTCATGAAAGGCTTCAGTTAGTGCAATTTCTTTTTCATTAATCAGAGGGCCAAGTTTAATAATTTTTAAAAAAATGAGTAGATAAATAAACACTTCAAATAACCGTGCCACCCTTAAACCCAGGCAAACGGCTACTGCCCTGAATCCTTCTTTTAAAAGGCCTGCATCACACACACACACACACACACACACACACACACACACACAGTCATTTGGGATTGCGTGCTGAACAGGGCATAGTGCAACTCTAAACCTAAATTTCTGCTCTTGTGACAACATCATTCAGGCCCACGGAAATTCTTCTACACATTGTTTGCTTTATGTCCTCAAAGTAAAAGGTGATCGCATCCAAATGTTGTAAAGGTTTGGGTTGCACTGCTGAGAACACTGGAGGTGAACACTGCAGGTGAACACTGCTTCTGAGAGCTGGGAGAAAAGACCAATTAATCAACTCAACAGACCCTTCTTTTCAGAGAGCATGAAAGCAATATATCTTTGCCTTATGCAGTATTGTTTCCCAGTAGTGCCTGGTATCATTTTTTTTGCTCACCCAACACCTGGTTCTGGAGGTATTCAATATTTAGTAAAGCTTTGCAATAGTTGCAACTGGTAGCAAAAGAACGTTTTGCAATATTAAACAATTCATATCACACTTAAATCAGTAATTGTATAAATTTTGACAAATCACTCATGAAATCTGATATCAATACCTTGCATTGAAACCAGCCATGTATTGAACACTAGCAATGCAAATAATTTGTATAAAGATATTTTAAATTAATTTTCCAAAGATTAAATAAAATTTTAGATTTATTTGAAATTTTATATTCATTGTTTCTCTTTTAATTTTATACATAATTATTTTAGAATAAAAATAGCATTTCATAAATGATATATGAAAATGAGTTTAATTTAAAAATCTGCCCTTTTTTTATATACATTCTTTATAAAAACATAATCAGATTTCAAACACTTAATAGAATTGCATTTACTTGTAATCCTTCAGAACACAAATTATGAGAAAATATTGATAATAATATCAGTGATTTTTGCTGAAATAAAGACAAGAAAATTAAATTTAATATAATAAGTATATTTTATATTTATTATATTTTATTACTCATCTAAACACTGCAAGCGTTTTAACAGCAAGATATCCAGACATGTACAATAACAATTAAATCTAATTGTCTTTAACATTTTTCTCACTAAAGTCCTAACTTTCTATGCAGTTTTTGATTTTCCAGCGAGATGGTATGTTTGTCAAGGTAGAAGGACGGGGCATATGTTACTTAAGTGTTTTAGCTTGATTTATAGGGTTTAAATATTTAGACATATGGTACGTGGGTGTCATTTGTACTCTTGCCTTAGGCTCCACAAATGTTAGGGGTAAGCCTGACGACTGTAACAATGAAAACAAGACAAAACAAAACAAAACAGAGACAAAATAACCAAAGAGGATAATGAAGTTGTAGGGCCATTGTCACCTTCTTCCTCAAAGCTACTGGTTTTCACCCCTCTTAGAATAAGCCACTTATAATCATGTCTACTCCCAAAAGAAAACAACACTTCAGGGTCGCTGAGGCTATTCCAAAGCATGTTATTTTTCATTGTCCGGTGGAAAAGATGTTCTCCAGATTTCGAGAACCCTCAGAATATTCAGCAGTAATTGGCTTCTGGGTGTGAGCCCGCACATGAAGATGAGCATGAAGTGGAGCCTTTCTACCATGACGGTAACGCTGTTAAAATCATCCTATTACAGGTGACACTGACCCTCCACTGCTCCCCACCTAGAAAAAATGTCACATACAGAATGAAAAGTGAACATATTGGCATTGAGTTTCTACCTGTGAAGTGAGGAGTCGGAAGGTGTGTAGCTGCATGTTTAGCTGTGCCTACAGTTATGGAGACAAGGGTTTAGAGTTCTTTCTCTCTACCCTTCCTATATACCTTCAAAGAAGGGGCAGAGTTAAGTGATATAGCACACGAGCTCTAGGGTCTGCTTGACTTGGTTCAAATCCCAGCTCCACTAGTCACCAACTTTGTGACTTATGGTAATCCTATGCCTAGATGTCCTCTTCTACAAAATGGGTACTAAAGGGTGGCTGTGAGAATTACATGAGTTAATTGCTTAGAATAGTGTGTGGATTCATAGGAAGTGCTTTGTATGTATTATGTATTTTTAAAATATCCTTTATTATGCCACCATTTATGAGTCTGGAAGAGTGTATCAGGACATATGTCTTGGGCTGCCTGCTACTGCAGGTCTAAGAAAAAGTTGTGACATTTGGATATTGCAAGACTTCCCCTATCCTAGACTTCGGGCTCTTTAAATTATACAATTTAGGCCTGGCATGGTGGTTCGTGCTTGCAATCCCAGCAACTTGGGAAGCTGAGGCCAGGAGTTTGAGACCAGTCCGGACAACATAGCAAGATCCCACCTCTACAAAAAAGAATTAAAAATTATCTGAGGGTGGTGGTATGTATCTGTAATCCCAGCTACTCGGGAGGCTGAGATGAGAAGATCTCTTGAGTTCAGGAGTTCAAGGATACAGTGAGCTATGATCATGTTACTGTACTACAGCCTGGGCAACAGAGCAAGATCCTATTTCTAACAATTTACATTAATAAATAAGTAGTATATAATTAATTGGCCTAATGCCTTTTTCCTTTTCCCTTTCTACTAGCCCAAACTCCTTTCTCAGCAGGATTTATGGTAGCCTACTCCATCAAAGCACTTTTAACAAAGATCAGTGAAAAGCAGAACAAAAAGATGCTCACACCTGCTGCCTGGCCTGAGGTTCCCTGGCCCAGATACTTGGGCAAGAATTAATCTTTCTTGTGCAGAGAGTGAGTGGAGCCCCAGGAATGACTTCACTGCCACCCATAACAAGTTTATTCACAGAACACCTCTGTTCCAATCCCTCTCTCCCTTTAGCACTTTTCCAAAACAGGGGTTTTATAAAAGTGGGTTGCAGGGAGGTAGGTTAGATAAAGGCATGCACAGGGAAGAAAAGTCACAAGCTAACCTCTGTGTGTCTACCATTACCGCATTTTTTTTTCTCAACGGAAGTCCTAAAAATCTTTCTTGAAACCCAGAAGTTTTTGGCATAACATTCAAAACAGCCTGATGTAAGAGGTGAAAATACTGTTTTTCAATCAGGCTCAAATTTCTGAAATAATGCTCTCTTTTTGCATGTTTTCGGGAAGGATGTTGGTAATATGGTTACAAAATTTTTAGCAGACACATAAAATGGTCATTCTGTCATATTTAAGCTCCCTCATGCATTGCTACAGATGACTTACAGATTTACTGGATTCAAGCAATCTTTATATCAGATACCCTAAAGCTTTTTAGATGAGGTATATTTATTTTCCGGTGCTTTCTTAACAGGTTTGTAAGCTAGGCAAGGATCATGTCTTTTAAATCAGATACGATGCAGTTCTTGGCACAGAACTTTGCATGCAGGTGCTCCATAAATACTTATTGTTGATTATTAAAAAGAAAACAATAAAAAATAGCTCAAATTTTGTGAGGTTTTGGGGTGGTGGTGGTGGGGTGTCAGAAAACAGTAAGCCTTGAAAATTAATCAGCATTTTCCGTGATTACATAAAACATAAGCATCAAAACCCAAGTACCAGTACTGTGCCTAAAGGCAGATCATATCAATAACTAAGGCATATCATATCAATCACTAAGGCATATCATATCAATAACTAAGGCATATCATATCATATCATATCATATCATATCATATCAATAACTAAGAAGAGGAAGAAAGAAAGGAAGGGAAGAAGGGAAGGAGGGGGTGAGGGGAAGGATGTAAGCAAGAAGGGAGGGAAAGAGGAAGAAAGAAATGAAGGAAGGGAGGGAGGAAGAGAGGAAGAAAAGATGGAAAGAAGGGAGAGAGAGAGGAAGAAAGGAAGGGAGGGAGGGAAAAGAGAGGGAGAAAGAAAGGAAGGAAAGAAGGAAGGGAGGAGGAGAGAGGAAGGAAGGAGGAAAAAGAGGGAGAGAAGGAGAAAGGGAGAAAGAGTAAAGAAAAGAAGGAAAGGAAAGGAAAGGAGAAATGAAAGGAAATGAAAAAGGAAAGGAAATGAAGGAAAAGGAAGGGAAGGGAAGGGAAAGGAAGGAAAGGCAAGGGAGGGGAGGGGAGGGGGTAGGGGAGGGGAGGGGTAGGGAAGGGAAGGGAAGGGAAAGGGGAAAGGAAAGGGGAAAGGAAAGGAAAAATTAAGATTTTAAAAAAGCATAGCGCCAAATAGATGTAAAAATAATTAGGCTGATTCTCTAAACACATGCAACACAGTCTCAGGAGGCAAGGGGAGGAAGCACTTTTTCTTTCCATCTCCTTTCCAGATTGCCCTGGTGTAGCAGCCTCTAAGCATCTAGAAAGCACTTTTCTTAAGCCCACCTGTGGCCACTGGGGTCATTTTTTTTACAAGTGTCTATTACTTAGGGTAAAGACTAAGTTCCTTTAGCAAGGAAGCCCCCAAATACAGTGACTTAAATAAGGGGCATTTGTCTCCTCTGCAATGAGAGCTGAGTAGTCCAAGTCATAGGTCAGCAAACACAACCCCTCACCGGCAAAATGCAGCTCATGGCCTTTTCCAATTTCTCAGGTAAGAATAGCTTTTACATCTTTAACTGGTTGGAAATAAAAAATAAAAGGAACAACACTATTGTGTGTGTATGTCTCTTCTCACCATGCTAATAAAGACATATCTGAGACTGAGTAATTTATAAAGGAAAGAGGTTTAATGAACTCACAGTTCCACATGAATGGGGAGGCCTCACAATTATGGCAGAAGGAGAATGAGGAGCAAAAGGACGTCTTACATGGTGGCAGCCAAGAAAGCTTGTGCAGGGGAGCTCCCCTTTATAAAACCATCAGATCTCATGAGACTTATTCACTATCACCACTATCACAGGAACAGCATGGGAAAGACCTGCCCCCATGATTCAATTACCTCCCACCGGGTCCCTCCCATGACACGTGGGAATTGTGGGAGCTACAATTCCAGATGAGATTTGGGTGAGGACACAGCCAAACCATATCAGTGAGAATGAGAATGACATAAATTCAATCTTCAGTGCCATTCAATCAAGTCTTATCGGAACACATCAACACTCATTCCTTAACTCATTCATAGTCAAGTCTTGTCTACAGTTGCTTCTGCACCACAGTGATGGAGTTCAATCATCATGGGGGAGATCACAGAGCCCAGAAAGCCTTTGCTATCTGGTCCTTTACAGAAAAAGTTTTTGGACCCAGGTTAGGTTAGCCTGATAGCTCTCACTGGAGTGGTTCATTCAAAGCCACAGGTTCCCTTTATCTTGAGATTCTGCTGTTTCTTAGGTTATTATCTGCTCAGCTGACATGGGTCACCGCCTGTTACGGACTGACCTGTGTCCCCTCAAAATTCATATGTGATACCCTAACCCCCAAGGGGACTGAACTTGGAGACAAGTCCTTTAATGAGGTGATTAAAGTTAAATGAGGTCAGCCAGGCACGTTGGCTCACTTTGGGAGGCCGAGGTGTGTGGCTCACTTGAGGTCAGGAGTTCGAGACCAGCCTGGCCAACATGGCAAAACCCCATCTCTACTAAAAATACAAAAATTAGGTGGGTGAGGTGGCAGCCACCTGGAATCCCAGCTGTTCAGGAGGCTGAGGCAGGAGAATTGCTTGATCCTGGGAGGCAGAGGTTGCAGTGAGCCAAGATAGCTCCACTGCACTCCAGCCTGGGTGACAGAATTAGACTCTGTCTCAGGAAAAAAAAAAAAAAGTTAAATGAAGTTACAACAGTGGGATCCTAATTTGCTACAACTGGTATCCTTTTTAAAAAGAGGGAGAGGTAGCAGACCTCTCTCTCTCTCTGTCTCTCTTTCTCTTTCTCCCCCTCTCTCCCTCACCCCAGCATGAGCTCAGAGAAAAGGTCATGTGAGGACGCAGTAAGAAGGTGCTGTCTGGGGTAGAGAATTCACCAGAAACCAACCTGCCATCACCTTGATATTGGACTTTGAGTCTCCAAAACTGTGAGAAAATGCATTTCTGTCGTTTAAGCCACCCAGTCTGTGATATTCTGTGATGGCAGCTGGAGGGAATTAATACCCTGCCACATCCATGCTCCAACCCTTGGACACAGGAAGAGTTAAAGGGGAGAGAAGGGCAGCAATTTCCTTCTAAGCTTGTTGAGCAGAAGTTGCACACATCACTCCTGCTCACAGTCAGTCCTTTGGTGAATTTATTCAGTTATCCTACACATAGATCGAAAATGAAAGCAGAGAAGATGGATTTGGGGAGGGTCAACCAAAAGCATGACACATTTTGGAGCACATATCATGATTAAATATTTAAAATCTACTGATTTCCTGAAGTCCATTAGGTTTCATATGTAGAGCCCTACTGGCCTAGGGACAAAAGTCTTCACTATTTTTATTTAAAGGGACACTTTTTGACATAAAGGCAAATTGATTCTCAAGCTAGAAGAGTCTTCTGAAAGTAATTCTAGTATTTAAGTGTAAATGCATATTTTAAGGATGAAATATTCTGCCAGTTCCCGTCAATACCCCAATGTATAGTATATTTTCTTGTGTGTAATATAGTGGACTCTAATTTGAGGTCACTGAAGATACTTTGATATCAAGAGAAAAGACGAGTTGTTAGGTGTCAGTATCACATCAGGTCCTGTCTCAAGCAAGACCTGGAGTAGAACAGGACGTTAACCCACTTGGATCTCAGTTCTATTGAGATTATTATGTATATTTTCTTATACATATGTATAAGAAATAAAATATACATTATGTATATTTTCTTATAATACACATAATAAGCATATGTATTATGCTTATTATGTATATTTTCTGCACTTGCACATAGTTAATGGTTTTTTAAATTGCGGTGATAAAGTACTTGCATTTCTGGCCAGAATGAATTTGACTCATATATAATCATTATCAAAGGTTGCTATCTTGACTAGCTGCTTTGTGAAGAAAAAAAATTAATTCCCATTCCATGAAAAGTTGAGCAAGGAGAGAAACACATTTTACTTTTTCAAACAATGGGTGCTTTTTCATCACTTTTACAAATAACCTTATATTGTTTGTGATAGGGTATCCCTTCTTTGTTACGTGATGTGTTTGAAAACCTATGTGCAGTCACACTGTACTGTGGAAAATACAGCTGCTGGAAACTGATCTCCTGCTTCTAAGCTGATAAATGACTTCATCTTAGAACACCATTGAATCAACCATCTCAATCTGAACCATAACTTATTAAGAAGCCAAGTGGAAACAATTTTTAAAGTATTAGATGAAAATACAAAAAGAAAAAAAAACCTTCTTAAGCAAGACACAAAAACCAGAATTCAAAAAAGAAGACTGACATACTGATCTATTTACATTTAATCATTCTGTAAGACAAAGACAAAATAGAAAAAAGTCAAGTCACAGACCAGGTAACATATCTACAACATGTAAAAATAAATATCTTGAAAAAATGATTTATAAATAAGAATTATAATCAATAAGGCATCTCGTAAGGATATAAGCAAAGGCAATTCAATTAAGAAATGCAAATAGCTTATAAAGGAAAATGTTTTCAAACAATGAGGCATTATTTTACTCATCATTTAGGCAAGTGTTATGAAGACCGAACATATGCAATGCTATGTAGCTTGTGAGGAAATTGGAGCATGCGTGTGTCAGCGGTGGTGTAGGTTGGAGAAAAATTTGGAAGTATCTATCAAAATTTAAAAACCGTGTTTCCTTCAACCTAGAAATTCTACGTCTGGGTAACTATTCCTAGAGAAACACGTATGCATATACAGAAATAATCATATGCAAGGATGTTTGATGTTTATATAGTGAAAATTGGAAAGACAGACATATTCGTAGAAGAATGGTTAAGTAGATTATGGAGTCTTATGTAACAGTTTAAAAGAAGGAGTTACATGTATGCCTACTAATACATAAGTTCTTTAGGACATCACTGAATGAAAAAGCAATAATTAGTTTAATACTCAGTATGTATATGTACATTTATATATAGCCTCATTTATTTTAAAAATTCATAAAGCAAAACTATAATTCATTAATTTTATTCATGTATGTAAATGCATAGAAAAAACTTGAGCAGATGCATATCCAACCTGCAATTGCCAGCTTTGGGTGGTTCCTCTGCAGAATGTGATTGGGTGGAAGTGGCTGAGAGGGACTTTCGCTTGTATTCTTCTTTGTTTAAGAGTGGATTTATGCAAAAGACCCTCCCTGTAAGAAGGCGTTATTCATTCTATATTATTTATGGAACTAAAATTAACTTATAAGCAAAGCAGAAACACCTTGTGAGACCCTTCGTGGCCACCCATTCTACTGCTTAGCTCACAGTGTTTCTGCAGCCGTATCTCTCACCACTTGTTCTGTTGTTCCCCTTACACACTCCAGTATGTATCTCTGCCATCAAACTGGCCACGTGTGAGCTGAACCTGCTATTTGTTCATTAACTTACTATTTTATACCATTTGAGCAGGAAGTTGTAGTCATTCTCTGGCTTTGTAGTTTGCTTTATTGCTCATAAGTAATAACTGGAAGAAGGAGTTTTAAAACACTCATTATTTTCAAACACTTTGACTAATATTTATTCTGAAATGTCAGGGTAATTTGGTAAAATATCAAAATGCTAAAACTGAAGACTTATTTTTTCTTTACCAGAAAGTAATAATTACATATATTTATAACTGCAGAGTCCAATAAAATGAATTAATATTTCTTCCAAGTGTTCTTACTTAACATCTTTCTAGCTTTAGCAAAGCAGTATCTTACTTTCACATTAAAAAAAAAGAAACCCTTCATAATAGTGTAAGGCAATTTGTGGAAAACTTATTATCGTCATTTTACACTTTAATAAATTCAGGCTAAACCATCATCAAATTAACCAGAATTAAGATTAGGGCTCAAGTCTTCTGACTTCTGGTCTAAGTTGTTGGGTGTTTTGGGGGTTTTTTTCCCCCTGCATAAGGCCATCTTCCACAAACTACATATGCTTTCTTAAATCTTCTAAAACTTTCTGAAACTGGAGGCTTTACTTCCGAGGATTATATATAGCATTTCATATACTGACATTGGATATAGCACAAGAAGCTGAGTAACATTTATTTTAGAAATAGGTGTAATTTAATAATGAATGTATTTGAACTGTGGATTAAAACGAAGACAACACTTCCCTTTTGCATAGAGGATAAAACTTGCAAAAATAAAATAAATGCCCATTTGTATATTACAGAGGGATATTTCACACCATTTCACTTCTAGAATGGATCCTTCACTCTTCTTTCATTTTTAAATGGATTTTAATTATTAAATCATAGTCTAAGGGAATTACCATATGTTAATTTTTCAGTGAGTTGAGGCTTACTCGAATGTATTTTATTCCTATATCAAATGAAAAGTATTTTTGCATTAAGATTTTTGCTGTATATTTCATTTCAGACTTTAAGAAAACAAATATTACGTGTAAGTATATCTTAAATAAAAGCTTTCTAAATGCATTTTTAAATTGAGTAAATATAGTTAAGTACTAAAACAACAAAATTCATTTGTCCTATACTAACATGTACTATAGCATATAGCTCAAAAATTTAGTAGAATACTGGGAAATTGCAAGTAACTGTATGATGCCTATTGCTTTACCTGGGACAGCTGACCAAAAAATGTTTCAGGGGTGTGTTAGAGCTGATTTCATTACAATTCCTGGTGACTAACAACACTGATAGAGACCGTAAAAGAGAAGATGGCTGTTTCGTCCTATGAATTATCAATTAGATCTGTTTCTGTGGTGAAATTTGTTAGCTGAAAATTGATGGCTGAAACCTTAGGATTTACCCCTGTCTTTAAGTTCCTACAGCGAGGTCTGTAGACCAGAAGCCTGTACTGAACTCACACCACAAGGGCAGCGCCAAAGATAAGATGCAAGCGCTGCAACAGTAAGTTATATAACAAAAGAGAACCGAGGACATCAGAACGTGCTCCAATGATACTTTGTATCTTCCTGGTGCGCAAAAATGTAAACCGGCCTTCCTTTATGGTTTACATTGTAACACTGCACAACGGTTTGCTATCGCATAATTTGGGAGGTGACACATATGAAATTTGAGGGTCTGATTAGTCTTTAAAATAATAGCTTTGGTATATATTTTAACCACTTCCAGCGCCCCCCGCAACACACACACAGATACACACACACACGCGCACACACACACACACAAAAGAAGAAGATGCTAAGGTGGGCCACTGCCCCGGCTCTGGCCAGCCGCATTCAGAGGGGAAAAGGACAAATGGTGCTATTTCTTTAAGCTTGGTGGGGGGAAGTCTAAGTTTGTTCTTTAAAAAGGGCGAAAGTTCGCTAGGACCACAGGCCTTCGGCGAGAGCGCAGGCAGCTTCGTGTTGGCACCTTGGGGATCTTCTGGGCTGCCAGAAGCTCTGAGATTGCAGTTGCACCTAAACCGCCGCTTTCGCTACTTATATTTGCGGTAATGCTAGGAAGCAAAGTATCATCAATCAGAGAATCTGGTAGCCATTCTCTCTCTTTGCCCTGTGTCCCAGCTTGTGATTCTTCTAAGTTCCATCTCCTTTGCTGCGTGCAGATCCTTGGCTCTGGGCGCGCCTCCTCTTCTGCACTTGGGTCACCGCGGGTTGGCCACCTGGGCTCAACTCATCCCGTCCTTGCTTTCTCCCATCCCTGTACCCAGCGGCGAGGGCAGCCTCACCAACCCTTGCCCCGGAGGTGAACGTGTGCTTGGCTTTAACTGAGACAACTAGGACTTCAGAAGCCCAGTGACATCAGAAAAGAGGCTCCTGGGTGCTAGCACTTCCCGCAATACCTCCAGGGCTGTAGGTGCAAAACCGAGCTCTGACTTCCCTCCAGCTAATGGAGAGGAAAATACAGGGAGCGTCACAGTGGCCTCTGCCGCCTAGCCACGGGCGGTGAAATTTCCGGCAATCGGGCCAGCTAAGACACGGGATTTGCACCGCAGCCTCTCAGCTTCTGGAGCCGGAGCCGAGCGCTCCCGGCAGCTTCTCCAATTTCTCTCCTAAAGTGCGAAGGGAAAAGCCCCGTCTGCTCCACGACTGCAAGGCCGGCGGATCTGGGAGCCTCGCTCGGCTCCGGAGGACTCGGCGGGCCCGGGGCTCCCCGGCAGCGGCTCCTCTGCTAGGGGTTAACAGCAGCCCCCGCGGCCGGGCGGGCGCGGACGCTTCCTCTCCACCCGCCCGGGAACGTGGATACCGCGCCCGCAGGATGTTCGCCGGCTGGGCCCGGCAGTCAGGAAACATGAGAAGGCCTCGCTATTCCTGTTCCCGGGCGGCGCGCGCCGGGCTGGGTAAATAAAGCCGAGACGACGGCGGTGGCGGTGGTGAGCGCGCTGGAGCCCGCGTGGAGAACATGCGGCGGGGATGGGAGTGCGCCTAGTCTCGAGGCGGGATAGCCAGCCGCCCTGCAGCCGGCCGCCGGCCCCGCAGCCACAAGTACAGCCCCCGCGTGGCCGAGTCCCAGCAGGCTGCCGCGGAACGCCAGGCTCGCTCTGGCCCCTGAGCCCTGGGCGCCGGTGCTCTCCCCGCCCTTCCCCCAACTTCCCTCCAAGGTCTGGTGGAGAGGCGCTCGGGTGTCGGCCAAGGCTGGCCCAAGGGTCTGCGCGGAGCCTGGGAGCCCACCTAGCCGCGCCTCCTTTGCTTTAAAATTATTCGCCGGCGTTGGGGGAGGGGGACACTTCTGCAGGGAGTGACCTCCCCGGCCACAGTCTGGAGTGAATCGGGGTAAGTAATTTGAGAAGAGGTGCGGGTGGCCGCGCGCGGGAGTCCTGGGAGGGTCAGCAAGTGTGGTTCACACGCCCCGGACCCCTTGCGACAGGACAGCGCTCGGACCTTTGTCATCGCTTGCCTCTGAGCCTGCTGCCTGCAGACCTAGAGCGCGCCGGGTGTCTGTGTCTGCTATCTCTGCGTGGGCTTGGGGCTGCCGGGGAAGGGTCCGAGGTGGCTAACCTCGTGGTGACTTCGCTAGGAAAAACACGTCGTCTCATCTAGGAGGACGCGCTGGGGTGGCGCGGAGAAGGCCGGGCCAGGGAAGGGTGTCTTGTACAAATAAAGCAGCATGAACACACATCCCTAAGGGCACTGATTTTAAAAGGAAACACCAACGCGAGTCTTGACTGTAGAACAGGGGCTGCGAGCACGAAAATTCTCTTTGACACTTATCGCCGAGGCTATGTGCACACCCCAGGCACGTACCTGTCTGTGCGGGAGGACGCAGTCCTAGGGAACACGCGACATCCAGCAGAGGTCTGACTTCACTTCCCACGAACACAGACCGTAGCCGTCGTTTGATCGCGGTGGCCACCGTCCTAAATGTCACGCGTGGCCTCTGCTGCGGTGGCCGGAGGGCGGGGCGGGGGCGTTGGCGAGTGTGAGCACTTGGCGAGGCAGAGGGTGTGTGTGTGTGTACGCGCGCGCGCGTGTGTTAGTGGAGTAGCAGCCCATGCCGCGGCTGGACCGGCAAAGGGGGCGCTGGCAGCGAATCTGAGGCCGCTCGAAGGAAACGGGAGCTGTCCCGAGGCGCAAGGCGGGGAGATGGGGAGGGCGACGGCGGCCGCGCGCCTTGGGGCTGTAACTCTGCGGCTCCGCGGCCGCGCGGACTTGCTCCTGACGCCCGTGCGCCGCAGGCAGAGGCTCAGGGCCTCCGCGACCCCAGAGGTGAGCTGCTGGCTCTCCCCGACAGTGGCAGCAGTGGCGCGGGAGGTGCGCCGACCAAGCTGCCTCCTGCCTTGGGCTTCTGACACCTTTACAGCCTCTGAAAGGGTCCCCGGAGACCCCAGAGAGGGGCGGGTGTCGAGGGGCTCCGAGCTCGCGGCTGACACCCGCGCTGCAGAAGAGAATGGCACTGATCGAGGGCTCTGGGGACCTAGGTCCTGGCGCCTTGGACCTTAGGACCATGCACGTCCCGGGGCGCGTTGGGGGATGATAGGAAGATTCGGGGAGAGAAGGGGCAGAAGTGGTGCTTTCGTCCTGACGCCACTTAACTTTTCCCTGTCCTTGAACGCAACCTCACCCCGGGGGACCTTAGCGGACAGAAGATGCGGGGGTTTCAACCAAACCATCCACGATCTGGAAAACACGAAAATCCCCCAAATTCCTGTATGGCCTGGGACTTATGAGCTGGGGGGTCTTGCGGATGCGGTTGGCACATTACCCCAAATCTTCCCTTCCATCCAACCCCTCCTGACGCCCCGAGTTGGGGCTCCCAGAGGCTTTAGTCTTCTGCTGTGATTGAAGAACCACGCGCGGCCTCACGCCGGTCGCGCTCCGCAGTACGGAGTATGCCTCTCCCAGATTCAAATTGAAACCCAGAGGCTCGTTTGGGAATTCGTTTCCTTTGCCTCTGCGGGTGAATGATTCCCGGTTGTAGTTCTGGGGAGTGAAGGGATGGGGGGGATCGATAGCCCAGGTAAGGAAGAGGGCAGGTACCTGTCCGGGGAGCCTGCAGGGGCGGGGGCGTGTAGCCTACTGGGGAGAGCCGCAGGGTCCCTGCCAGTTGCGGCGGCGCCGCTCCTCCCCTCGGCTCCGCAGCCCGGCGACCCCGCCAAGTTCAAGGCCCTGGACCTGCAGGGGGGTCTGAGCACTCTCAGCCAGTAAGTAACGAGATGCACCTTCCTCTCCTAGAAGCCGAGCCCCGCTGCGGAGCTCCCGGCGGCCCAGCCCCGAGGCTCTGCGGCCGCGCCGCGCGTCCCTGCCAACCGACACCATGAACACCATCGTCTTCAACAAGCTCAGCGGTGCGGTGCTGTTTGAGGACGGAGGCGCCTCGGAGCGGGAGCGGGGTGGCCGGCCCTACAGCGGTGTCCTGGACAGTCCTCACGCCCGCCCCGAGGTGGGCATTGCCGACGGTCCGCCCCTCAAGGACAACCTCGGCCTGAGACACCGGAGGACCGGGTATGCGCACTCCCCTGGGGGCCCTGCCCGCCTGCGGCCCGGAGGGGTGGGGGCGGTGAGCTGTGCCGGGATCCCGTGGCAACGCGGGCGAGTGGACTGGAAAGGGCCCGGAGTTCCCTGGGAGTGCAGGTCTGCCCCCTCCAGGGCTCGCGCGTTCTCATGTTAAGGGGCTCCTATCTTAAAACATGAGGGATCAAGTCTTCGGGGCAGCTCCAAAGAGCTTGGTGGAGACTAACTAAGGGCGCCAGGAGCTGCCCCTCGGCCCTCCGCTGCCTGGACCTCGGAGTTGGGGGTTATTTGCCCCTCTCGGGACTGCGGGTGCCGGTGCGCGGCTGAGGAAAAAGGACTGAACTTGGTGCAGAGAAACAGGCGAAGCCGAGCAGTCGAGGAATCCAGGCTCAGGCTCCGCGGACTTCTCTTCGGTCACCCCAGCCACTCGCCAGAGCCCCGCGGCTCGCCTGGCCCAAGGAGTCGGGAAGGTAGACTCCCGGCAGGGAGTCCCGGGCGTGCGCGCGGCTCGGCGGGGCCCGCGGCGAACCCGGAGGGGGAGGCCCCAGGCCTGCGGGGCCGGGTTTGAGTTTAGCGGGGTGAGGGGTATGCTGGGGGGCGGTAGCTTGCGGGTGGGCCAGCTGCTCAGACTGCCGGTGAGTGGAGGGCAGGCTCTGCCTGGCCCGATCCCGGCGGCTCCCCGGGTGCCCCGCCGGGGAGGGGCGGCCGTCCTGGCCGCCTCCACCTGAACGATTGCATCAGCTGCTTGTTCTGCGGCGTCGCTGCTTAGTAAAACAGAGATTCGGTTTCGTCAAAATGTTACTACCAGTCGCTTCGGGTGGAATTGCATTTCAAAGTGTTTAAAGAGGCAGAAACCCAGGAGGCTCCGGCGCAGGCGCGCAAGCCTCTGGGAGCGGCTGGGCTCGCTGGCGGCCGCGCGCGACACCTCCCGGACCCGTGAGGGAGCGCAGCGCCCCAGGCCACGCTCCAGGCTCCTGGCTGCCTCTGCCTCCTCCCCCTTTGAATCTGCTTTTCCTGAGGTCCTTTTACCTTACCTGATGGGACAGAGCTTGCCGTACTTTTAACCCTCCCTTAGTCGGGAAACGGCCCGACGGTGTTTTTGGGTTCTGCAGCTTTCCTCCACAAACCACCACCTCCTTTGAAAAGTTTCCCCCTTTTCCTAAAAGATCAAAGGAAATAGCTTAAAGAGAGCCGGAGCGGCAATGCTCCTTTGCTTTATTCCCTATGTCCAGTCGGCGACCTTTCCCCTGACCACAAGCGACGGAAAGCCTCTGGGAGCAGACAAGAGATCCCCGAGGGAAGTTTCGAGAGCCAGCCGCATACCCTGCTAGGCCTGCCAGGCCAGGGCCGCTCGAGGGTGCGGCGCCAGCGGGCGAGGGAAGGGTAGCAGTTAACCCCGCTGCCCAGATCCGCGACTGGAATAGCAGTTTTCTTCAAATCACTTGACCTTCGTCTCCTAAACCTCTAACCTTGGGGTATTGGGTTCAAGGTATCCCCCTATTCAAGATAAACCTATCGAAATGATCTCCCCATCCAGAAACTGTGTGGCTTCCACTTCCTGCCTCTCCCAAACTCTGGGCGCGCGCAGTGCAGGGGCGCAAGGCAGGAATGCGCAGCTTGGATGCGTGGCCCGGGCTTTCCCGGGGCGTGGAGGGGCCGGGCGGGCAAACGCGTCGCTCACAAGGGCCGCCTCCTCTCCCCATGTCCCAGCGCCCGGCAGAATGGCGGGAAGGTGAGGCACAAGCGGCAGGCCCTGCAAGACATGGCGCGGCCCCTCAAGCAGTGGCTTTACAAGCACCGTGACAACCCGTACCCCACCAAGACCGAGAAGATACTCTTGGCCCTCGGCTCGCAGATGACGCTAGTGCAGGTAATCAGGACCCATTAACACCCTGATCCGTTTTCCGGCGAGGGGCTGAAGAGCGGGAACGCTTAGGGTTCGTGTGGCTCTCCACGTGGCGCTTCTACCTGGAGAGGGATGGAGCCGAGCTGTGGGAGTTTCTGAATTACCTCTCACCCTCATCCCTCAGTTCAGTGCAGATGCTCCGTGCAGGAGAGAATGCAGGATGCGCTGTCAGGGAGGGAAGTGAAAAGTAACCTACAGACTTATGAGAAGGTTCAACATTAGTGAGCATCAGAATCGCCTGGAGAGCTTAAAACACAAATCGCTAGGCCCCACCTCCGAGTTTCGGATTCAGCAGGTCTGGGGTGAGACCATCATTTGCATCTCTTACAAGGCCCCAGGTGTTACTGAAGCAGAGGCTAGGGAGGAACCCCACTTTGAGAACCACGCAGTGTGACGCTCCATATTAAGGCCCAGTATTAAAGCTCAGGTACAGAGTAACTTTCAAAATTACCATTACTGACAGCTAGGAGTAGGGGATAGAAAGACAAGAAATGATGTTTGGATCAACAACCCCCCCCCACACACACTTTATTATTATTATTTTTTAATAGGAAGCATCCTAAACATTAGCTGCAGTCCACAGCATTTTGCTCCTGATGCTTTTCTGCTGGGCTTAAGGAGAGGAGGCAGATTTCAGATGGTTGAGTTACTTTGCCAAGTGTAGAGAAATGGTGCAAAGTTTGTGTGTTCTCTGGTGAACAGCATTACTTTACATTTGACTAGCTTTTCAAAACTGAATCTTACTGTTCACAAAACCACGATGTTGTAGGCAGTTACTATCAGAATTTTACACTTGACATAATCAAGACTTGGGGCAGTTGTGTCAGTAAAAGACAGAGAGGCCTGGAAATAAATAATTCCAGATCAAATGCTCTTCCCATCATGTCACAATTTTTTAAAATAAATACGGTGGCTTGAACTTTTTTACATGCAAATAGGCAAATTTATTCAGAAAGAAGAGGAGGAGGAGCTACATCAGGTGAGAAGTTTTGCACATTGCAGTAGCATTGCCTGATTGTGAAAATTTGGCCATTCCACTAAATTTACAGTAAGCAGGAACTCCAAAAAGAAAAAAGGAACTAGTGGATAAAATAAAAATTGCTTTCCAGAGTATCTAAAATTTCCCTTTAGGAATTACTGGAAAGTTTGACAAGGCATGAAAGTTGACTTATTGTCAGGCTATCAATACTAGAATACGTAATTTCTGCTTATTTTCAGAATATAATTATATACAAAAACATCTGTTTTCTTTCATATTATCAGGCAATGGTATTAATAGTGATTTGCTGCAGCAGTGGAGGGGAAAATTAATTTAGTGTTCTTGGCTTAATATCTGTTTAACATAAAACTATGAATCTTTTAGCAATTTACCAAAGTAGTTTCGAAATGAATTATTCCAGTCAGAAGAACCTGACTTATGAAAATAAATAACCTATGTTAAAATTTCAGTTTAAATAAATATGCTATTTATTTTTAAAATACACTGATTTATAGAGTTATCTGAATATTTCACAGTGATGTCAGCAATGAAACACTAGGTTATTTTGGCCGATTATAGAGCTTCATATTTAATAGAGGCTATTCCTGCATACAGAAAGCAAAAGAACATTTATGACATATTTTAGGACATTTTAAAATTATGAAGTAGCATTTGTCATTAGGAGAGCCATTTAAACTTTCTTATGTAGTAGTTTTGTTGAGCTGCAATACAAGTAGATATAATTTTAAATTATTTGCCACCTGTAATGATAGTTCAAATACAAATAAAAATGCTTTTTACATTTAGATCTTGGTAAGGCTATTACATTTTTAAAATATGCTTTACATGAAATTTTCATTCAAAACATTTTTTTCTCTTACACTAGTGCTCAGAAAATAAAAATGCACAAAAATATGTAATTTTAAGTGGGGTAAAATAATTTTTATAATAATAAATGACAACTGTATAATGATTTCAAATTTTATTATTAATGAAGCTGGTTTCTGAAACTTTAAAGTGATAAATGGAAAAAATAAAAATGTATAGAATTACCAATGGATCTTATGGCTGATCTTATGGCTGATCATTGTTCAAATGCTATAGAAATACACTCTGTACTCTCAAAATATAAACAGCTTTATTGTGGAATAGTATAAAATTGTATGTGATTGGGGTTTGTATTATGGCAGGATATGGAACTTACCAAGGAATAATGAGTAGATGTTAACGCTTCCTACTCTAATAATGAAAGTCTCATATTCCTGTGATATGTCCACATACGATTTGTTAAAACTGCTATGTTCCAAGATTCTGTCTCCTCTGTTGACATAACTCTGTTTTTGCTTGGTATTGAGTATGCCCGCTGACATATATATGCCATTATCAGCTACAAGGCTTGTAATAACTGTTAAATATTCAACAAAATCTCAAATCAGTCCTTATTCATTATTCCACACCATTATATTACATGGTGTGGAAATGAAGTGCTCAATATTTCAGTTGAATAGCTCAGAAGTTCGTTAATTCAGTGTGTTCAAACATGGACAGATGCCAGTTTATTCCTTTGGGTGTACTATAACAATTGCTCTGTCAACATGATGAATGTAAACACCTTTGTTAAAGTAGGATGAATATTATTTAGTTTTCCCTCCCAGCTTCTAGATGTTTGGCCTTCTAATCTTTCACTATAAAATATGGGAGATAGATAGAGAGATAGATACTGATATAAATTATAATTATATAAATTAGTCATATCTAACTATCTCCCATATTTTATAGTGAAAGCTTACAGGCCCAAACGTCTATACATATATACACATATAGCATTCAGTTTGACATTAAAATTCTGTTCCAGAACCTATCCTTGGTTAAGGAGACCTGTTTCATGTAAAATACAATTTGAAGAGAATATGAACGACAACCCAAAGGAATCCATAGTAGATTAAAAGTGGAAAATTTGAACCGATATTTTTATCTTCAGTGAAACAGATGGAATTTGCATTAATTCATCAAGAAAGAAATGCAAAACAAGTATATGCAAATTTGTTAACTAACTATTTGCTGTTTGCAGGACCTACTGCAAATACACATTAAAGACCTTGGAGTGTATCTAGCTGTTAGGTTGTACTGAAAAAACAAAAAAACAAAAAACCCCAGCAGAATATATATATTACCAGATTTTGGGGTGGTCAATTTATGAAATCAGTTTTGAAACAGTCTATATTAGACATCAGCAAACCTTTCTGGAAAATCACCTAATGTGTAACTATTATAATATGGTTAAAAAAAGACTATGAGTATATAAAACTTAAAAGAGATATGACTCCTATACACGAAAAGTTAATCTCCTATGACATTTAAATCATTTAAATGTTCCCCCATTTTTGTCTGTTAGAAGGGTAGTGTATTACTTTTTTTTTAAATTAGAAGGCCATTGCATTTTCATTATAAGAAGAGTTTCATAAGAATTGGATTTTACACTGTACTATGTGTGGTTGCTGTGTGAAGATTTAAGTTTAGTTAAGATTTAAGGTTAGTCTGAATTATATCCTGTTTAGTAAAGAAAGTTACAAAAATGTTTTGGAGTTGGATTCTAGTAAATATGAATGATCTAGGGGAAGTTGCAGGCTGTATTCTGTGTGTGAAAGGAGCAAAGAAGGACAAAAACACTCTTGCTGGAGACAGTACTGGTCAACAGAGGGAGGTTAGTACCTAGTATAAAGGAAATTAACATTGCTGTAGGGGAACTTGGGCTGTATTCACCCATCTTAATTTTTAGAGCTAGCAAGGATATTAGGAACCATCAAATCCATTTTAGAGATGAAGGATTCAAAGTTCAGAAAAGTTGAATAATTTATCCAAATTCACACAGCATGTTTTTGGCAAATTCAGAACAGGAAGCCAGGCCCTCTTCCACTATGTGGTGATTATGGGATAACAGGACATTTATGAGGATTTGAAGAAGTGAAGTGATTAAATCAAAATGGAGCATCAATTCTTGAATTTGATGATACTTGCTAAGATCCATTTAAGAGAACAGAATGGAAGACAGGGAAGTTAGAAAGAGAAATGTTTTCAAATTCCCAGTTAGTAATATGGCTGGATAAAGTAGTTGGATGAAGATTTTGGCAGTGAGTTGAAGAATCCAAGGGAGTTTGAGAAATTTCATGAAGAAAGGGATCAGGCTCCTTGTGCTTCCACAGCTAATGTTCACCAGTGTATCCCAGTTAATTATGTGTAGTTCTTTTCCTGCTAGTCCTTCCGGGAGTGCAGAAGACAAAGCTTATTCATTCCTAGGACTTAACACCATGGCTAAAGTACAATAGTCACTCAATAATTCTGTTGTCTGTCTGTAGAAAATGGGAAGGACTGAGAGTTTGAAGTCAGACTGAATCCTAGTAATAGTAACATAGCTTAGCAGGAAGAAGTATTGGTGAAGACTGACTTCTGAAATGCCACAGTGAGATAATATGTCATTGCATATAAATTTGAAAGGATAACTATCATTGCTTTAAGTACGAAGAAGATAATATTGACTATATTGAATATTAAATACATATGGGAAATCCACCATGTGTTTACCCATGAGGATAGGGAGAAAAAGTATAATTAGAGGTTTTTTTTTAAGTAGAATAATAAGGACTTGAGTAATGCACAAAAAATGTGTATTTATAGTACAAATCTAGAAAAAAAGTAGAAATTTCCAGTGCAAACATTGCCACACAAACCATTATAGTAATCTGGCCTTTCTTCAAAGCCTAGCTTAAATTCCTCAGTTTGGTCATGTTCTGGACCAAACTGGCAGAAAGACTTAATTCTCTTCCCATGTTTCATTCTTTTGAAGGCAAGTATTGCCCTTTTGAGTTTCTAAAAATCTATGCACTGATGATAACCTGGTATTTTATAAGAAATTTCAAGTATCAAATCCAGTAGCATCTAAAAAAAAAAAAAAGAATGGAAGTAGCTTTTCTTTGTCTTGAAATATTTCTTTCTTTGCCTTCACCTATTTGTCTAAGAAGCGTTTGACTTTTGGCTTAAAGTGAGGAGTTCTTTGGTTTATTTTCCCCCTCTTCACCCATGGCTCTACCTCTGTTTTGCTAACTCCTCTTTTGGAAGCGAACAGGTCCCACTTTTTTCATCTCTAATGGTTTCCAAAGCTTGGCCCTTGACCCAGGTTTCATTCTCTCTACTCTTGCAACTTTGACTATTACCTCTGTGCCTTTTCCTCTTGAATTTGCTCATCCCCTCCCTTCAATCTCAGATACCACTTTTATTTTCTTACCAGACATGTCACCAGTATTAGCACCTCAAACTAGACATTGCCCAAGCCAAACACATCATTTTATCCTCAGAAAGTTTTATCTCCTTCCCCAAATGCACTACCCTTGTCTTGGTTCCACAGGTTTGATGACTCAAGGTCATCTTTAACTCTTCCCTCTTCCTCAACCCCTACAATTTCTCTGGAATTTCACTTCTATTTGTTCCTGTGTCCTCTTAATTGGGAATGCACTTCCCTTCCCTCTCGACCTGACCTATTCTGGACTTTCTTCAAAGGCTCACTTAAATTCCTCAAAAAGGCTGGAGTCATATATGAAAGTAACCCCTCTTTCCTTTGGACTCCTGTATCATTTTAATGTCTTGTATGCCATTCATCACATTCTTTCTTATACTAGTTATTTGTATACCCTCCTACTTCTCTTACTGGACTTTTGTCTTACTAAAATTTTTTGATGTCAAGGCCTTTTCACTTTTCCTTATTCCACAAATACACTAAATGCTCAGTGTCTGTAGTAAGCAACATGTTTGTCAAATGAATGAATGGATGTGAATGTCCAGTATTCTTATGTCCTGAGAATATTTAATGATCAGAGGTGCTGAGAGGCTTAGCTCCTTTATGAGAAAATAATTGCACCATGGATAATGTTTTTAAGTTTTGTTAATTGAAAAATAATACCGTTTTAGGTGTCAAATTGGTTTGCTAATGCAAGACGTCGGCTTAAGAATACCGTTCGACAGCCAGATTTAAGCTGGGCTTTGAGGATAAAGTTATACAACAAGTATGTTCAAGGCAATGCTGAACGGCTTAGCGTAAGCAGTGATGACTCATGTTCTGAAGGTTTGTTAATATTTTTGTTTTGCCTCTATAAGCAAGTTCACCATAATTGCTATTTTTAAGGTTGCTCTCACAAAATAAGATGGTGCCATAACGGTTCTTTTTTATTGCATGAAGTAACTTCATTTTTATAATATTATAAATGACCAAAGGAATGATGGCCATTTCCTCTTGTTTATAGATATACCATGTGTCAGAATAACATATTCAGTGAAATTCATTAAAATTAAAATACCATAAGTGAGAGATGACGTAAATATTTGCTTTCATTGCCTAAAAATTGATCTTGAATATCAAAGATAATTTTATATACTTTAAATATATTTCCTTTATATATTTTTAAGGATTAAGTATAAGAGTTGGGTGGCTGGGGGAAAGTATGCATACCATCCTACTTAGTGATACTGTTCCACTTTAGATGGAGAAAATCCTCCAAGAACCCACATGAACGAAGGGGGCTATAATACCCCAGTTCACCATCCCGTGATTAAAAGTGAGAATTCGGTCATCAAAGCAGGAGTGAGGCCAGAGTCACGGGCCAGTGAGGACTACGTGGCACCCCCCAAATACAAGAGCAGCTTGTTGAACCGTTACCTTAATGACTCTTTGAGACATGTCATGGCTACGAACACTACCATGATGGGAAAAACAAGGCAAAGAAACCACTCGGGATCTTTTAGCTCCAATGAATTTGAGGAAGAATTAGTGTCTCCATCGTCATCAGAAACCGAAGGCAACTTTGTCTATCGCACAGGTAAGCCCGTGCTTTCTGTAGTAATTCCTGTGATACCAGTTTAAAGCATAATTAAAACTGCATCAGAGGGATTTATTTTAACAGGTATAAAGGCATCAGATTATTCACATATTGCTCATAATTCAGTTTTAAAGCTTTTGTTTTGTTTAGAATTGCCAATGGATACATTTGTTAGTAGATTATGGTCTTATTGAGAAATTTTCAATTTTCATATTAAAGACAGGAAGTTTTATTCTTTTTATATTTTTTATTTTAATTTTTAAATATTTTCATTTTGTTTTTATACAAAAATTAACTCAAGATGGAAGAATTTTCGTTCTTAATAATAATTTTAATCTTCATAATAACAATGTTTGGGGGGTATATACTGGCTTTTACGAATAATTTATAATAGAGGATAGTGCCGGATTGTGGCCAGTCCTGCGAATACTTTGTATTTCATCTTTTCTGTTAAATGCTTTGATGGCTAAATAGTGATGGTAAATGAAAACTAATTAATAGGGTGTCAAGCTTTTGTGAAAGAAAGGTATAGGTCTGGCTTCCATTGCTCTGGAAATTTTACTCTCGTTCCTGAAAAGCATAAGCAGGGCTGAAAAATAGCTTTTAAAATTTTACTTTCCTTCCAGAAATAAAGGATCGATTCCTACCTGTCCAAAACTTTCAGATGGAGCAGTAGGTTTGGTAAAAATTTCTATCTTGACTTCAGTTCCCAGAGAGGTTTGCTGTTAAGAAGTGTATGAGGTGACTTTGGAACAAGGAATATGCATGACCAACATCTGGTGTAGACAGAGTCTGGGTCCTGAAAATGGCAGCAAATGAGATTTAGAATATTAGAGCTGCAAATAACCTCAGAAAACATCTAGACCAGGCACATTACATCACAGATAAGAAAACCCAGACCAAGAACACATAGTAGGTACTCTCCTCCAGATCTCTGAGTCTGCACAAGAGATAGGAAGAACATCACTACTATAATTACTATTATTATCCCTACTACTACCAATCATGTATAGAGTAGTTACGGTATACTAGGCCCTATGATACAAACTATACACATTTTATTACATCTTTTCTTCATAATATCAAGAAGCTTGGTCCATGAACAGTAGGGCTTTATTAAGAAATCTAAAGTTGCTCTGTTAATGTACCCTTTAGATCATTTCACCAGCAATCTGATTTTCAAACGTCTACGAATATGTATGAGACAAATGATCTACAAAGACTCAGAGAAAATAGCAATACATTTCTAAAGACTTGAATCAACCTCATTTTCTCTTTGCATCACCAACTCCAACAATAAAAACAAACTCCAAACACTCAAAAATACAGAAATCGTCTTGTAAATAATAATTGGGTCTAGGAAGAAGAAAAAATAAAAGGAAATTTAGCCAATAATGAAAATGAAGCTGGGCAAGGTGGCTCACACCTGTAATCCCAACACTTTGGGAGGCAGAGGCAAGAGGATTCCTTGAACCCAGGAGTTTGAGACAAGCCTGGGCAACATGGTGAGACCCCCATTGCTACAAATTTTTTTTTTAATTACTCATGCATGGTGGGGCATACCTGCAGTCCCAGCTACTGGGAGGCTGAGGTGGGAGGACTGCTTGAGCCCAGGAGATCAAGGCTGCAGTGAGCCGTGATCATGCAACTGCACACCAGCCTGAGGAACAGAGGGAGACCCTGTTGCAAAAGAAAATGAAGACACTACATATTAACATCTGACTATTGTGACCAGAGAAGAGCTTGAAAGTAATTCAGAGTTTTATGAATGTTTATTTTTAGAGACAGGAAAAGCAATCACATTGTTCAAACAGATAATTGAAAAATAAAATAAAATAAAAAAAGGTCAAATGGGAAGCTGAAAAATAAATAAGAGTTGACTCTTTTAAAACAATAATAAATTAAACAAGCAAAAATTGACACAAATTAAAATTGGAAATTACAAAGGAAGGAAACAACAATCAATAAACAGTTATTAAACAAAAAAGGTTTTAAAAAATTATGATGAAGTACTATGCACAGTTGTTTGGCAATATACTATATGTAAATGCGTATTTAAATAAATTGGCATTCTCCACACAAATTGAAAGTTCATAAACAAGAAAAGTTTTAAATGGCCAATAACTTAGGAAAAATTAAGATTTTTAGTCAATCCAATTCCCAAACCACATGACTTAATACATCCATTTCTTTTCAAACTTTGAAGAAGTAATTAATGCTCGTGTTTTATACATTTTTCTGGAACATACAAAAAATATGAATTTAAAAAAAAGTAAATGTTATCCTACTCCCAAACCAGATTAAGACTGCATAAAAGTCAAGATCTTTATTTATAATACTGATACTATGAAAATACTTGATATATTTATAATGTAATATTAATTGAAAAACAATTAAAAATTGTGGAAACACTATAATACAGTTATGACAGTACAAATGTGCATAGGCAAATACAAAAAAATGACAAATACATTAATTTTAATGAGACAGAGTAATTGGTAGTTGGTAATCTTTTATTTAAAAATATTTTTCTTATAAAATTTTTAACATTGCCTGGTAAAAATATAGGTTAGATGCCTACGCAATTTTCCTGGTGTGGTGAGTCTTCTGAAAATGCATGCTCTTTTTAAAAGTGACAAAATATAAAGCCAGAATGAATAGCATGCTTGTGTAGTTGATTCTTTTCAAAGTTAAATATCTCGGTGGCTTATTTTTATTAAAGCATTCCAAAGGCACTTGGTCCATAGTATGGACTATTCACTTGCCAAATTCTATTTTTAAATAAAAGCCTATTTTTTTTTTTAGTTATGCAAACAATGAGAAAACAACCTAGACACATAAAGTTCTGGTTTTACATGTGTATGCATCAACTTAAAAAGGGCAGACTAAATGATTTGTTTTTATGGTTGGAGAATTAAGAAAGACTGGTGGCCTAAGACTGATCTGCTAGGTTTCAGGTCAAAACAATCAATGGCTGTCTTCGGTGGGAATTGAGTGACAGTGTTGCTGCAATTGTAGCTGGGTTACCAGGCATGTATAAATAGTAAAACAGGGGACTTCAAGAAATACTTTCTGAGCAACTGCTATGGTTTTCTCTGGCATACAACCTTCTTCTGAATTCTTTCGATTCCATCTGGTTATATCTTTCTTTCCTCACCTAAATAGAAATTTTCTAAGTCTGTATTAACACCCCCTCCCCCAGTGCTACAGTAGTACAAAGATTTTGAACTTTCAAATTTTTTAAAAGAACACTTTACAATTTATTTGTTTTTGTTACAATTTATTGCGAAGGAACTTTTTTTTTTTCTTTTTTTTGAGATGGAGTCTTGCTCTGTCGCCCAGGCTGGATGGAGTGCAGTGGCACGATCTCGGTTCACTGCAACCTCCACCTCCCAAATTCAAGCAATTCTCCTGCCTCAGCCTCCTGAGTAGTTGGGATTACAGGCGTGAGCCACCGTGCCCAACAGCTAAGGAACTTTATCCATTTATTCATCCATTTTTGTTAGAGTAGCTGTCTTGTGATGAGTTTTATTAAATATATAGAATTAAATAGCCAACTGAGGCCGGGCACGGTGACTCACACCTGTAATCTCTGCACTTTGGGAGGCCGAGGCAGGCAGATCACCTGAGATCAGGAGTTCGAGACCAGCCTGGCCAATATGGTGAGACATCGTCTCCACTAATAATACAAAAATTAGCTGAGCATGGTGGGAGGCGCCTCTAATCCCAGCTACTCGGGAGGCTGAGGTATGAGAATCGCTCGAACCCAGGAGGCAGAGGTTGCAGTGAGCTGAGATTGTACCACTGCACTCCAGCCTGGGTGACAGAGTGAAATTGTGTCTCAAAAAAAAAAAAAAAAAGCCAGTTGAAAGTTGGTGTGAGAAAGGATAATGTATCACTGAATTTTATTTCACTTATTTTTATTAAATTCTAGGGGGCAGAATCTTGTAGATTATAAAGTAGTAATCCTAATTGAAGATATTGCTAGAAACATCAAAGCAAATGCAAACATATTTTTATTGATTTTACATAGACATTATTTCTCTGTAATCCACAGTCTTTGGCTTCATGCCAGGACCATAGCAGGCTCTCACTACAAATGGGTTGAAACATTTTTGACAGCAGTAATTTTACCATTGCAATTGAGCAGAGTTATTAAGGTCATTGCATCTAAATGTAATTAATACTCAAAGGAAATTTAGCCACTCAGTGTCATCCGTTGAATTAAGTCATCTAAATTAAAATTATAATTTGTTTTTATCATGTGAGCTTAGCGAATGGTAATTTTCAGATGTTTGAGTGAATTTCCTTACAAGCTGATGTCCAAGCCTCTAGCCCCCAGGTGGTCTGCTCTCTCTGCTCTCTGAGGTGCCAGGATAAGGACTCCTGGTGTAATATCCACCTCCATTCCTATTGAACCAGGGCTCAGATTCTCCAGATGGAACCGTTTTTGCCGCCTTACAGAGTGGGTTCTCACTGGAACCTTTTCTAACTTGAATTAGACTTTGACTTTACCCTCAGAACCAAGCCTATGAAATTTCTTTCTCTACTGAAGGAGGAAAGAGGTTTCTAAGAAGGAGTAAATCAGGCAAGTCTTGAAATAAAACCTGTGGAGTTCCCCTTTTGTTTTGCTCTACTTGAGGACAAGCCCTTGTTGCATTTTTCCCTTTCACAGATCACAGATGATCAGTTTATAAAGGCCTAGTGCAGGCCAGGAGCGGTGGCTCACGCCTGTAATCCCAGCACTTTGGGAGGCCGAGGCCAGTGGATCATCGGAGGTCAGGAGTTCGAGACCAGTCTGGCCAATATGGCGAAACCCCATCTCTACTAAAAAAAAAAAATAGCTAGGCATTGTGGAGCGTGCCTGTGATCCCAGCTACTAGGGGGAGAGAGGCAAGGGGATCACTTGAACCTGGGAGGTGGAGGTTGCACTGAGCCGAGATCACGAGATCATGCCACTGCACTCCAGCCTGGGCAATAAAATGAGACTCTGTCTCAAAAAAAAAAAAAAAAAAAAAAAAAAAAGGCCTATGAGCCCCATGGCTCTGTCAGTATATACTTTATAAATTTATCCTGCTCCCAAGAGGTTGAATGTTTAAACTTCATCTTGTTAAACTCTCTAAAATCCCTCTTAATTAGACACATCTGGTATAAACCAAAGCATCTAGGCAGATAGGAGTGTTTTCTATGTTAGTATAAATTAATCGGGCTAACTTCCCATCTGCTTGATGGAGGTGAATATCCCTGGGAAGAAATGAAGATTTTGATTGAGAGAAAAAAGAAGTCGTTTATTGGTGCATGGGACACTTTGGGAGGTAGTATCCATTTGGATGTCCTGCTGCGGTTGGAGACATGGAACAAAACGAGAGAACAAGGCATTTTGGTTACTGGGGAAAGAGGAACAAGGACGTAGAAAGTTTGGGAGGATAACAAGTCCAACCGCCATCTCCAAACCTTTTTTCTTGGCTCATAATGACCCTCAGGGGAGAAAATGTTCTTTTTTCTTTTTCTCTCTCTTCCTGCACACTGTGTACCTTAAAATTTAAGCTGGTATCAGTAGTAAAATCTAGATATGCTCATGAGTTCAATAAACCATTGGATCTGCCTGGGCTTCAAGCTTAATTTATGGCATAGTTTCTTTGGAGAAATGTACTCTCTGTTCTAAACAACCAATGTAACAAGGACCCTTCTGGGACACAATCCATTGGTATATGAGCTGCTGCTCCTATGTGCATTCATTCCACATGCAAAAATGATAATTAAGAGCCACTCCATGAAAGCTCTGGCTTAGACTCACTGTAGCCCTGTGTTTGGTGCTGGTCACTCTATCCATGTAACCATATTTAAATGAACAAGAAGAAAGGTTTAAAAAGATGCCTTGGCAGATCTTTTTGAGCAGTGAATATTCCCCCTGACACTATCTGTTTCCTTCATTTCAGCTTTTGTTTTGGGGGGTAACTTAAAAAAATTCTTACGGCAGCATCAAGAGCCATCTGTGTTAAGGGCCCTGCGTGAGTGCCTCGGTGCACACGCACGGTATCTCTTTCGGGCTTTTGTTGACCAGTAAGTCTACCTCGGATACTTATTTTCTTATTTTATTTCCCTTTCTGTGCTGTCACTTTCTTGGTTTTAGTGAAAGAATTAAGCTTTGCCTTTTTTGGATTATTCCAGACATTCTTTTCCTGGCATGCAAATGACTGTTGATGTACTCCAGCAGAGAATAATAAAAGCCTCTATCACCAGTCCAGCGAGTGACATTTAAAGGATATTTGAAAGGTTGTCCAATTCCTTGTCTTGTACCTTACCTAACAAAGGCCATCTGGGAATGAGGTATTTCACATAAGTCCAATTTCCAGATAGCAGAAATTTAAGGACCAATTTAAAAAATAGAGAATTTTCTTCTCTTCTAAACTTACACTATTCAGCACAGCTTTGGAGATGTACTTTAATAATTTTTCTATTCTCTAAATGTCCTCTTCCTTGTATTTCTTATATACAAGGAATATATTCAAATATTCAAATCAGTAACCTTATATTCAAATCAGTACTTATATCAGTACTTATATTCAAATCAGTAACCTCAGGGTTAATCACAATCGGAAACTTGCCCCTCACTCCTTTGGATAAAGAGCCTTGTCTTCCTGACAGCCTTTTTAAAAGGGAACTTTTGTAATTACTTATTTCTAAGCAGAATCTTTTAAAATGAGATTTATACAAATACTGACCCTTTGAATATGCATGGGATTGCTATAGAATTATAAAAACTTAAGCACTATTCGGAATACCATAGATTCATAGTAAACATTTATGAGTGATGATTGTAGCAAAACACATTGACATGGATTCTTTCTGAAGTTCAAATTAATTTGATGTTTGAAAATTACATTTCTTTCTGGCTTCACTTGCAAAAATTCAAATGCAATTGTACCAGGGTTTCACCCATTGTGAAGAACTGAGAGATTAATGGCAGACAAGAAAATAAAAAAAGAAATATTGGCAACATGAGCTGTGTGCTGGCTCCTTCAGGGGTGGCTTTCCATTCACTTTTCTTTGTTATTTGGTATCACGTGAGAGCCCGAAAAATCCTACGTGTAGATAGATGCTGAGACTCGCACTATCATACTATATAGCTTATAAACAAATCGAAAGTATGAGACAGTTTAGCCTAGAAACTGTACAGATATTTTAGGGTTGTGTTTGCTTCTGACATTTTTGTCCTTTTACATTGTGGTACCTAAAAAATGTAGCAACACTGATTTCATATTTGGCTGAATGTGGGCAAATTGTTTTCCGAAATGCAGTCGCATCCTATCTCTTTCCTTTGGTACTGGCTCTCACTGCCTTGTATGTATTAAAAGCTCCTGGAGGCCCTGAAATGGTGTTGTATTAATTTTTATAATTCCCCTAGTGCTTACTACTGTGTCTTTCATGTATTTACTCTATAAATGTTTCTTCAGTGAATGAATTCGTGTTTTGATGATTTAGTGTGTCTGTTCCTTAAATCATAAAAAACATTTACATTTACTTAAGTATATGTTGATCTGTGTCTGTGAACAGAACAAGAGGAAGGGTCCTGAATAAGTTTGAATTGGTTTAAAAAAAAGTTTTAAAAAGAAGAAAAATGTAAAGTAAAAAAAAGAAAATTAAACAATGAAGCTGAAAACAATGAAATGTTTAAGAGAGTCAAAAGAAAAACATAGAGAGAGTAAAATGAAACTAAGTCGATTTTCATGTAAAAGAGTGACTTCCAGAGAGATGCAAGGATGAAAAATGGAAAAATTTAGAGAGTTTAAAAAAAATCCACCAAAGAATAAAAAGCACAGCCGACAGACAACTAAAAACAAATGGAGATTTTACAAATTTGACTTCACTAAGTAATGGGATTTATTGTTTACTTAGTAGCATACATAGCCTTGGAGGTGAGACTTAAGAAATAAAGCACAGATCTAAACCCACTCATTTAAACCCTGCGGCGTGCCACCTTTACTGTCAGGGTTGACAAGAACCCTAAGTCAAAGTGTGACTTTTTAAGAATGACTATTTTTAGTTGCATATGAGAATAGGAGAAAGTCCATACAGAAATTTTACACTTTCTCTCTCCTCCATGTGCAAGAGCAAAGATCCCATACATTTTTGATATTTTCCTGTTAAGAACAAGTTTACCAACGTGAAATTTTGATCTTACAAAGGCATTCTCTGAATTTTGGCATTACTGTTCTACTGGTATTTATCAGCAAATTGATCAAAATTGACTTTCTGATACTCAATGCATTTCAGACTTGCTTCAGTGGTCAGTCACATCCTGGGGCAGCTTCATAGAAGTGCTTGTTCATGTCACTATATTTAAGACCGTGTCAGTATTTCCATTAAGAGACTTTCTCATTCCCTAGGGCTTCTAAATAAGTCGTAAAAAATCAAGCCAAACTCGAAACTGGCATAAAGGGGTCCTTTTTTTTCTTCTCCTATGTATAAGGAATATAAGTGCATAACTCCCATTAATTCTATATTTAGTTAGGTTTGTAAATGCTTTATACACTGACGAGACCAAATATGATCCATTGATGCTTCTGTGGCCTAAGATTAAAAAGAATTTCAAAAAGTTTTTACTGTCTATGAAAATAACAAGACATTCTAATTAATGAATATAGAAGTGGTTTCTTTTCTCCCTTCTTTTTTTTTTTGTTAGTTGCAGTTAGTTTCTTCCTTTCTGCCTCCCTACTTTGTTTCTAAAATTAAGAAGGTATTTTTCTGTGTTAAAATTTGTCTTGTTGATGTAACAGAATTTTTACACAGGGTAAATATGTGCTTTCTTCCAGTCCAGAGTTTTGGTACTTTTAATTTTGGAAGCCTGGTTTCTTGTTTTCCATTATAAATGATATCATTTATAATTGTGAGTTTTGAGGAAGTGAAAAAATATAATAATAAACGTGTTCACTTTGCCCAATTCCCTTCACAAAATTTGAATATTTTTCTCAGTTTTCTGTTTAAATGAGAGGTGGTGTGTTTAAATAACAGCTGCGTAATGAACTTTTTCTCTCTTTCCTCTTTGACAGCTTCCGTTACCCAACTTCTCTGTTTCATTGTACTAAAGAAGTAAATAGTCAGGGATTTTTGTAAATCCAGCAACCAGCTTTTAAAGGATCTTCCAGATCAATCCTTATTTTTCAGGTTAGGAAATTGCTTTAGCCTCTATACAAGGCCCTGAAAATGTTCACTTTTGGCTATGAGTTGCTCTGTTGCTTGGAGATGTGATCCTGATCCTTTGTACAGTAAGTCTAACGGTTTTTGGCAGCTTCAGGTACTTAAATGACTTTTACTTAAAAAATACTTAAATCATTAGTGTTGAACTTTTGAGAACTTGGAGTAGGTGTGTGTGCATTTCTAAAAGTTTCTCTGTTTTAATAGCTAGAGTGGAAAGGTTTTTACACAAGTTGATATTATAAATTGTGGGTTGTAATAGCCATACAGTACCTAGGGATCATCTTTGGTTATTATGGGAAATAGAAATGGTTTGCAGAAGATCCCACACCGTTAATACTGGTGGCCAAAGGTTTCTGCGGTGTGTGTGTGTGTGTGTGTGTGTAGTAGTAGTAGTAGTAGTAGTAGTAGCAGTAATAGAAATCGAACATAGTTGGAAAAACAAGGTCGCTTTTGAAGACGATCGGTGGCATCTCCCCTCTGCCTTGTACAAAACACTGGAGACATTAAAGTTATTACCAGGAAGTGGCCAGAAACAATTTGAGGGATAACAACCCAGTTTGAAAGTGGTTTTGAGGAGATAAATTAGTCTCAGTTTGAAGCAGCAACATCACTCTAATTTCAACAGTTTGGAGTCTTTCCCAAAGTGAGTCAGTAACTGTTTTTCCAAGCCCAGTAGGAGGTGCTACAGGGTGAAATTCACTTTTAGCATTTGCTCAGGTCACACAACCAAAAAAAGCAAAATTGAAGTTTAGACTTCACAGACTCATGGTTTTGGGCAGCACCTTAGCAATGGCCATGATTCTTTTAAGCACTTTTTTCATGTCTTCCAGAATTGCTGGACTGCAGATAGGGGTAAAAACTGCCTCTTGCCCACTGACTTCAGTACTTTTGAGTATCTTTGACACAGTGATGAAGATGTACATCTTTTACACACTGTGTTCACTTTTTGGTCCTATTACACACGCATACACAAAATTTTGTTTTTGTGTGTGTGTGTGTTGTTTTTGTTTTAAATGAAAATTTTGATCGGTTTTCATTTAAATAAAGAGAACATTTTTTATAATGTGATTTAGAGAGGAGTATTTTAGTAATACAAAATTAAAATGGAAAAACAGAACTCAAATGAAAATGAAACCTTTTAAAATGCTGAAAGGTGGTCAGAGACAACCATTCATAAAGTGATATTTCCAAGAAACAGCTTGCTCCTTAAGTTTTCACATAGTTGCCTGTGTATTAAGAACTGATAGTCCCTTCAGCCAAGCCAGTCTCAGGTGATGGTGAACAAATCTCCCAGTATGGCAGAGACATTTCAAGTAAGAATGCCCTGTTCTGCCAAGACTGTCATGATACTAAAATGTACCCTTTTGCTAAGGGCCAAAATTCAGAGTCTCTCCTCCCAGTTTCTACACTGATGTAGACAACAGATGCACAAAAAGGCAAAGTGATATGTCACATGGCTTCAGAGCAAGAGGATGGCTATCTGGCAAGGGAGAGAATTCCTTAAATGTTACTGGGGCTTACATTTCTAAACATAAAATTCCTAGCCAGAAGCTATTTGGTGCCAAGTGTCTTTGCTGTGATGCCTGAGCCTAGCAGGAAGCTGGATGGTTGCAATACTGTGGCTGGCTGTTGGAATCCACACAGCCTTTGCTAATTTGCAACCAAGATTGAGTGATATGATTGTTTTCCATTTTTTTCTTATTGTTGTTTTGGTTGCATCTAATCTTGCTATATTTTCTTCTCCTAGAATTCTCTTCTGAGCTGCTAAATCTATCCAGATGGGTCAAGGAGTTTCTTCATAACCTTGTCACTAGTGCAACTGGTCTTGTTTTAGTTTTGATGGTGTCTCCTGGGTTCACTTATTTTAGACCTTTTTAGAAATATGGCACTAATTCATATTTATGCAGCAACCCATGGGGACTCTAGCTTATCTAACTGTGCACTTTTTTTCTTTCAACTGTGTACTTTTTTCTTTCAGAAGATTTTGTATGTATTTTTTTTCTTAAAATGTGCTTGGAAAAGTATAAGCATAAATCATCTGGAATAGTAATTCTCAACTATCTTGAAAGGTGTGCGAGGACTATTTCATGGTTACTATGATTGAAGTAGTAAAATTTAGTTTATAGTTACAATAACTTTCCTCTCATTAGGAAAATATAAAAAAGCTCAACTTTATGATTTCACGACATATTACCAACCCTTAAATTCCATTCTAATCCCCACCCCCTAACACACACAGACTCGGTGAAATGCTCATAGGAAGCTCAGAGAAGAACTGTAGAGGCATATGACCTGTCTGTGCTATGTTTGACTTCACCTTGTCTCTCAGATGCTTTCATTAAAATGACAGCATAAAGGTCTGGGTAGAGGCTGGGTTGAAGGAATACACATCAAATGTATATTTTGATTATAGTAAAGTTCCCACTGCTTCAACTGTGATTTGGAAAATGACTTTGTAGGGCCCGAGTTTTCTCTCCAACCAGCCTCCTTACCTACATGAAATTATCCACTTGTAGATGAGACCACAGGAAGCTATAATGTGGACAGAGCAGAGAGCAATGCCTTAGAAATCAGCAGCTCTGTGTGTTGGCCAGATCTGTTAGCAACTGGGTATGTGTTTTAAGGCAAGTCCCTTTATTAATCATGGCTTTCATTTCTTTAGCTGTAAAATGAAGATGTATGACAAGATAATCCATAAGTACCTTACACCTCTGACAGCATGCAATTCTGTGCAATGCATAGGGAGACAAGGAAGCCCACAGTTATAGAAAGTCATAGCTAAATGCATATCGCAATGTCTCTATTAGAACAGAACTTGGGCTCTGAGCCACAAGACAGGGACATTGCAAAGGAGCATTGGGGAGCATGGCACCAGTAAACCTCCCTGGTTGCAGGTAAAGGACTCTGCCCAGTGGGGGTGTTGGGCTGTGAGCATGGGGTAGGAGGCCAAGAGGGTAGATGTCACGTGTTTAAATCTGGCAATGCTTGCCTTATGTCATGTGTCATTTTTAGGAGATCTCTCCCAAGATTATAGAAATATGCTATATTTTAATTTTTCTGATAATTTTTATCAGAAGTATATTTTCTGACATTTTTATTATTTTAAGTACATATTGTACACTTATAATCTACCTACAATTTATTTTTGTAAATTATATGAGATCATGATCAGACTACTTTTTTCTCCACCAAATGAACAGCCAATTGTCCCAACACATTTTACTGAATACTTCTACCTTTCCTTATTGATTTGAAATGCTACCCCCATTATATACTGACTTCCTTTATATGTATGCCTATTTCTGGACTCTATTGTATTCTATCAAACTTAATCATATATTAATAGCATAACATTTGATTTCCTTTTTATTTTATTTTAAGTTCTGGGATACATGTGCAGGATGTGAAGATTTGTTACATAGGTAAATGTGTGCCGTGGTGATTTGCTGCACCTGTCAACCCCTCACCTACGTATTAAGCCCAACATGCTTTAGCTATTTTTCCTGATGCTCTCCCTCCCCCTGAACCCCCCATGACAGGCCCTAGTGTGTGTTGTTACCCTCCCTATGTCCACATGTTCTCATTATTCAGCTCCCATTTATAAGAGAGAACATTCTGTGTTTGGTTTTCTGTTCCTGCATTAGTTTGCCAAGGCTAATGGCTTCCAGCTCCATGCATGTCCCTGCAAAGGACATGATCGCATTCCTTTTTATGGGTGCGTAGTATTCCATGGTGTATATGTACCACATTTCCTTTATCCAGTCTATCATTGATGGGCATTTGGGTTGGTTCCATGTGTTTGCTATTGTGAATAGAATAGCATGCCATTTTCATGACTGTAGTTTTATTGTCCATTTTGATGTATGACAAGGTATGTCTACTTCCATTTTTTTTTCAAAATATTCTCATCTAGGTCCTTGAATGTATTTTTCTAGTAGAACTTTAAGTTTGATAATTCTATTTTAAAAACTCTTGTTAGAAGTTAATTTGGGATTTCACTGACTTTAAATGTTAGTTTGGGGAATATTTTTGTCCATGATACTTATATCAAGTCTTCCCACTGAGGGCATGGCAGATCTCTCCATTTATTCTGGTCATCTTTTTAGTTTTTATAGTTTTCTTTATATAGGGTTGGGATATTTCTCATTAGGTTAATTTCTGGATTTTTATTTGTTGTTCTTATTGTTTCTATTGCAGATGAGTTCTTTTCAATAATAGCTATAATGGATATACGGGAAAGCTGTTGCATTTTGTATATTTTTCTTATATCTAGTTCCATTGTTCAAGTACACAAGTATCTCATCTTCAGATAGTAAGTTTTGTGTATTTACTCTCCTTCTCTTTCCCTTCCTTCCACCCTCCATTTATTACTCATGTTGGCCAGGTCCTACAAAACATCATTGACTCACAGCAGTAATAACACACATTAATGAGAATTTGTCTCATATTTTACCATTGAGTATAATGTTTGCAGAAGGTTTCTGGTGTAATCACTTTATTGAGTTAAGGCATTCTCTTTCCATTCCTAGATTATTTAATAAGATATCTCCCCAACCACACACTTAACTGAATAGGTCATTGCATTTACAACAAACTGCTGTATCTATAGTTTTTAAGATTGTCATCCAGTTGTCCTCTTTTAATCTATTTAAGTTATTTACAGTAGTACATTTCCTAATGCTTAATCATCCTTGAATTCTTGGGAAAATTTTTATTCCATATCAATATAATATTCTTTTAATGTATTTCTGGATTCAATTTATTAACATTATTTAATAATTTTGCATCGAAATTCTTAAGTGAGATTTGTCTTTAACTTTCTTTTTTTTTTTTTTCCTAATGGTCTCCTTGCACAGTTTTAGTATTAGAGTTATGTTAGGCTTATGGAATGAGCTGGAATGTATTTTATCTTTTTCTATGCTAGGAAATTTTAAATAAAGTAAGCATTAGCTCTTCCTGATGCCTTGAAAGTTTAAAAGAATTCACTTGTGAAAGGATCTTAGCCCGAGATTCCTTGGTTCTCTACTTTTCCTCTTACATTTTTCATCTTTCTCCTCCATTTTCTGAACAGTTTCAGCTTTATCTTCTAGATTATTATTAATAATTTGGTCTTTAACTTTTCCCCCATTCATACTTTAATCAACTTTCTCTCTCTCTCTCTCTTTTTTTTTTTTTTTTTTTTTGAGACAGGATCTCCCTCTGTTGCCCAGGCTGGAGTGCAGTGGCACAATCACAGCTCATATCAGCCTCAAACTCCTGGGCTCAAACAACCCTCCTACCTTGGGCTTTGAGAGTAGCTGGGATTACAGGCATGTGCCACCATACCCAGCTAATTTTTAAATTTTTTTGTTGAGATGGGAGTCTTACTATGTTGCCCAGGCTGCTCTCAAACTCATGGCCTCAAGCAGTGCTGCTACCTTGGCCTTCCAAAGTTCTGAGATTGACAGATGGGAGCCAGTATGCCTGGCCCTATAAATCAATTTTTCTACTGCAGTTTTTCTTTTAAGTTTGGTATCTTATTTTTATCCTCCAAGAACATCTTTTTTTTCATATCACTCCTTTGTCATAGCAGCTATGATCCCTGTAGAGATCAGAAGTTACTAGAATCTCTACTCTGTACCTCTTAATGGCCTTAAAGCCTTTTCTAGGACCCCCCTTAGACAGGTCCCTTAACCTATTTAAAGAGCATTTGTAGCAGCTTTATCCTGGGGTTAGATGACCCGGAAAGCTCTCTGTGGACACAGAGAGGAAGAAGAGGTATGCCCTAGCTCTTCTGACAGCTGTCTCGTAACTGATAACCTTCTTGATTCCCCTGGTAAGCCACTTATTCTTTGTGAACTGTGCACTTGGAACATCTGTGCCCTGTTGGGAGAAGCAGCTCACACTCTCCACGGTCTTGCCTTCCACCTGTTTTGAGTTGTGGTTCCCTGTTTGGATTTCCCCACCAACTTGATGCCATATGTATTTTCCTTTCCATGAATTTCCCAATTTTTCTGACTTGGCAATGGTACCTTTTATTGTTTTTGAGCCCCATTAAGCATGTATTTGTTTTCAAATTTACATTTTGCAATTTAATGAGATTTCGAGAGAGAAATTAATAAAGCTTATTCCGTACCCCCTCTTAAAGGGTAATTCTATAACATAGACTTTTAGCAAATGATTTTATGGTAAAAGATGTTTTCCTTACTTCTGAGAGTTTTTATGGAGAATTTGCACAAATTCAAAGTTAAGCATAGATTCTGAATATCAATGAATAATAAATACAGAGTAACTGTGCACACAGTGGAGCAGTGGGAATTGTTGCAACATTCCTGGTAGGTTTCATGTAGAAAACATGATGCATTGTGATAGGTAAGACTTCCTCAACTACGGTGCTTGAATAAAGAGATAAATATAATTTAGTTAAATAAAAAAGGCCATAATTATAATAATATGATATATTATTACTTGGCAGTTGTGCACCTAATCTGTACTGTACTTTTGAAACGTGACTGGAGTCCAAGTGGATACTGTTTTACTGTGTCGTTAAGCGTGTAGCACGCTAGACCTGACTTTTCTTTTTGTTTTTCCAGTGGAAAACTTAGGTTCTTTGAGTGAGGACTGCTGGGATTTTTAAAAGTAAAAACAAGGAGCTAAGAATTCCACTCCTTCTTGCCAATATTTCCTTCAAGCAAAATTATCGATTAATGGAGCATTAAATATCGTATGCTTCATATTGCTTTTTTACCCTTTTGTACTTGGGTTATTTTAATAATTTTCAGCTAGTGCTACAAATGTAATTGACTAAAATTATACATCAAAATAAAACAAAACCATGGGAAGGAAAAGATTATCATACTTTGAAAACATATCAATAAAGTACATATTTAAATTTGCATATTTGGCTTATTGTGAAAATGTCAAAATAGTTTTGCTTTCCCCTAATACCTTCATTATTATTTCTTCTTTTTCTTCTTCTTCTTAATAATAATACAGTATATTGTCTTTGCTCAGCGCTTTAGATTCTTCGTTGGTTTGTTTGACTGTGAATGAGCTGACTATTTCACCATACTTCTATGTCCCTGAGCAGTGGTGAACTGACCACAGAATATTTTTCTATGAGTTTTCTTTCTTCCTTCAGGAATAAGTTTGATTGTTCATTTGTCAGCAGGAGGAAACTATGATGCTTACACAGTAGCTAATTTAAAATAAGCCACTGTTCCCAAGATCTTTCCAAGAGCAGCAAGCTTTCAGTGGAGTAACTAACATTTCTAGAGTCCTTTGCTTGCAGGGCACTTATCGTCATTGTGTTAGGCAGTCCCTGTTATGCTGCATGGGTCTTTCCCTGAATTATAGAGCTAGTTCTCTGGTTCATCCTTTAAGGTGCTAAAATCACTCTGATGAGGTCGAGTTTTACATGTTATCACTAGTTGATCTCGCCACTGGGCAAAAATCATAAACAGCAAATATCCAGACCTAATTTCTAGCTAACAATTGCAGCATACTCCTCCACCAGGCTTTCCCTGGGAATATGGGAATTTGAAGGGTTTTCTTTTCCAATGTTTCTGTATATCCTGTTGGAGATGCTGATGGGCAGCGTCATCTCCACACACATATTCTACGAACATATTAAGTGAAACCTCTGCAACTAAAAAGGGCAAGAGAAATGCCAGACGTCCAGCCTGAGATCATGGTTCCTACATGGCCAGGAACAGACAGCTTGCATGCAGCAGTCAGGAATGTAGTATGTGGTTTCTGAACTCATTAACAATGTCAGGTTGAAAACTGATGACTACAGTTATAAATCAGAGAACAGTTTTTATGCATATGTATTAGTTTTCTCTTGCTGCATAACAAATCATCACAAATTTTGTAGCTTTAAACAGCACCCATTTATGAGCCCAAAGTTCTGGAAGTCGGAAGTCTGGCATGGCATAGCTGGGTTCTTTGCTCAGGGTCTCACCAGGATGACATCAAGATGTCATTCTGGGCTCTAAGAGAGAACCCACGTACAAGCGTATCCAGGCCAATGGCATAGCTCATTTCCTTGTGGCTATAGGACTGAGATCCACATTTCCTTGCCTCTCAATTTCTAGAGGCTGCCCAACTCCCTTCCCTGTGGCCTCCTGGCACTTTCAAACCAACACCCGCATGTTGAGTCTTTCTCAGGCTTGAACCTCTCTGACTTCTCCCCCTGCCTTCCCCCAGGAAAAAGCTCTGCATTTAAGGGTTCATATAATTGCATCAAGCCCATCCAGATAATCTTCCTATTCAAGGTCAACTGATTGATCATCTTAATTACATCTGTATAGTTCCTTTTTACATGGAACGTAACATATTCACAGATATAATACCAGGTTGAAAAGTCATGAGGGCAAAATTCTTCCTACCCCGGCATAGATCATGTGGCAGCGGGATTTGGGTAAAGTTTTGCCTGTACAACCACAAATGTTTAGACAATTAACATTATGATGAGTGTGAGCTTATAATTATAAAGTATAAAAAATGTACCGCTTTAAATGCTTTTGGTATGGCTAATCTATAAATGGAGTAATCAAATCCTGTCTGTCTGAATCAGTTAGTTGAAATTTACATAATTATTTACATATGAGCACAGAAAACACGTGTTCTCTTTATCCATTCAGTCAATCTTGCTTTCCTTAAGGTTACTTGTATTTTATCTCATAACATAAAGTAGGCATTTTCACATGCAGGCCAGCATCAGGCAATTGACAACGTGCTTTTTTTTTTTTTTTTTTTTTTTGAGACAGAGTCTCACTCTGTCACCCAGGCTGAAGTGCAGTGGCACAATCATGACTGACTGCAGCCTCAACCTCCCGGGCTTAGGTCATCCTCCCACCTCAGCCTCCCTAGCAGCCTGACAATGTGCTTCTAAGGTAGCTTGCTAGATTATTCCCCATGGCATGATGAATGTTTATCACACATAATAATGGCTGCTATTTATCAAGCACTTCCTTTGTGCCTGGCATTGTGCTATGTGCTACACTTGCAGGTATTATTTTAGTTAGTCCTTACAATAACTCTGTGATGTACATATTACTATCCTTATTTTAAGGATGAGGGAACAGACTTAAATAGCAGAATGTGCCCATATAAGCTGAGATGTTGCAGAACCGTGATTCGAATTCATATCTGTTAGACTCTAAAACCTTCTTCAGCACTATCTTTTACTTTATCCCAATCCTGGGAAAAGATGGCAGTTTATTTTTGAGAGATCCTTAGACCTGCTTTTATAAGTTTTCCTCTACCTTTTTTTCCCACTATGCCCAGAGCAACCTATGTCTTTACGCTATGCCCAGCCCCCAACCCATCCCATAGGTCCTCTGTCTGCCCTTCAGTCTTCTGGAGTAAGTGGTTTTCCATCTGTCAATCGAGAACGGCAGGCCCTCATCTCAGGCAGCTGACGTCAGTGAAGTATGAAAGCAGCACCATCAAAATAGCTTATACCAGGGCATAATAATGACAAAAATAGCTAGGGATCCCTGTGCCAGGCACTGCACTAAGTGCCCTACATGTATTTTCTTACTCAATCCTCATAATACCCCATGAAGTAGGTACCTTATTATCCTCATTTCCCACAGGGTATTTTGAAGGCAGAATTTCTAAATCTCTGAGTGAATTAATCATGTGAGAGAGTTTGCAGAGAGAGTCCTTGGCTTCTCCAGGCCACCCTAATCCTTTCCTCATTCTAGAAGATTAGGATTAGCCACGTAGTACTCTCATCTTCAGTAACAACCTTCAGTCTAGAATTTATTTCATCCCTCTTTCGTCTTACTTCAGTTCCTTTCTCCCGGAGTGCCACTGTGAGCATTTGAGGCTGGAGAGAATGCCATTAGGACCGAGCCTTCTCTGTAGCACAGGCCAGTGGCATTTTGGTCTTAGAATCCCAGGAGAGAACACTGAACATCTCTGTAGAGAAGAGAGGGACTCCAGCAACATAACAGAGTGTCCAGGGCAAAGCAAGCGTCTGCCTACAGCAATTCTCCTGAGAGCCATAGAGGCCAAAACTGTGATAAAGGAAAGTATAGCAATTGCATGGAACAAGGGTTACAGGCTCCTTATTAGTGGGGAGAGCTGCTCCTTTGAAAGGAACAGCAAGTCTGTTAAGAAAACAAGACTGCAGTCAAGTTCCTTCCTATGGCCTAAAGATCTAAGTGGCCTCAGAATGCCAAAGGCAAGAAAGCAAGAGAGACCCTGCCTGGGGTCTGGGGTCCAGGTCCTCAGTCACTGCCCCTGCCTGTAGATTTGACTTACACCCTTTACTTCACATCACTCTGTAAATCCACAGAAAATAAAGTTGCACCTTGATTTTCAGAATAGATACATTCCAAAAACAAAAGGTTTACATCTAATCAAGGTTTAAGGACAGCACAGACACTTGGTGTTTTAAACTAATCTTGCCATAAATCGTTTTGTTATATGTACAGCGTAAGTCAACTTCTGTTTCATAAGTTTAGGTTCTAAGATACTGAGTTTTTCTTACATTTCATGTTAACCAGCAATATCAACTTCCTTTGGTTGAGTCTGTCATTGTGTCGGCAGTAACGGCTATTAAATTATTGCATCCTGGTTGTAAAATATAACTGAAATCACTGGAAAATATAATACTAAGTGGGCAAACTATGACTACCATAGTTTGAAAACCACAAAAATGTTGTCTTGATGAGGGAGTACATACTCTGTTTTTGATCATCCTATATTAATGAAGATTGTTACTTTAAGAGAATAATTAATTTAAAAAAATGTCAAGCGCTTTCTCCAACAGTGGGACTCAATGACATTCCTTTAAAACAACTTTCACTTTTAATCTATCATTAAAGCCAAAGGTTTTTTTAAATTTTAAAAGCTTGTCCTTGAACTAAAATAACATGGAACATTTTAAAACATGGCTCCAAGCTGCTCTACATACATTTTATTTAAACCACAGAGACTGCAGTTAGACTTCTCAGTGCCAGACAGACTACAAATTATAACTGTAGCAGAAGCGACTGTGAATTTCTGGATGTTGTAGTACCAGCAAGCCTGGTTGTTTTTTTGGAGCTGTTCCTCCCTTTGGGCTCTACTCATGAATGACTTAATCCCTGTGTCAGATCAAATGTCATGCCTGTTGCCATGCAGAGAAAAAGCAAGCAAAGACTCTTTTTTTTTTTTTTTTGTCTTTGCACAAATTTGCTGTACTCGCCTACAGAGGAGCAGGCGAGAAGTAAGAAAAGTCACAAAATAGAAGTTGTAAAGTGAGGCTAGAACACAGTGAAACTCCAAATGTTGGATGTATGATGAAAATATCATCTAAAGCAGAACGCCATTGTTTATCGTGGCAAGAAGAGGGGAATAATATTCATGGTATCCACGGTTGAATTGTAAAAATATTTTTACTAAGGTCATTTTTGTACTTACTATTCTGGTATTAGATTAACAAATCTAATGCCAGATTAGATCTAATAATATCTTATATTGTGTTGCACTGTGTACTGTAGAAAGTACCTGAACATCTGTTATTTTATTTGATCCTCATAACTCTGAGGTAAAAATAAGGATAATTATTCCTGCTTTCATGCAGGGTGGGAAGGAGTGATCAACTCTTGCACAGCTACTTAATGGCAGAGCCAGAAAGAAAATTTAAGTCTCTAAGCTCCTGGTTCAGGCTCTTTCCACTCGATTTTACTGTGTTTTCCATCCTGGTTAAGTCAACTCAAAATAAAAAAATCATTTACAGAATAGAACTCTCTAAAGCAGTCACTCTTAACTTCCTTTTGTACATGGACTGCTTTAAAAATTGGGTAAAAAGCCTTGCATCCTTCTTCAGAAAAATGCACATCCACCCCCTTAAACCCACACAAACACATAGACCCTGTTGTGTAGCCCAGATGGCAACAAGGGTATCTCTGATCCTTTCGATCTAAATAGCAATCCCTTAAATACTTGATTGCACACTATGGAAGGTCAGACACTTCTGAAGATTTCTAGAGATGCCCAAGGGCTCCGTCTTCTAAGCATATGGTACATTTGGTGCTTGGGTCGTGTTGCCATTCCACTTATGTGCTCCCTGTTCCACATCACGTGGATTCAGATTTGAAACGTACTCCCTTCCTCAAACGCCAGAAGATCCCCACTCTCGGAAAGCCTGTGCATATGGTACACTTGAAGGAAGATTCAGAGGGAGTGAAGGAGGACCTTCCATCACAGCAATTCATATGACTTTATTATTGCTGTTTTTTTTTAGAGACAGGGCCTTGCTCTGTCACCCAGGCTGCAGTGCAATGGCATGATCACGGCTCACTGCCACCTCGAGCTCTTGGGCTCAAGCCGTCCTCCCACCTCAGCTTCTCTAGTAGCTAGGACCACAGGCACTCACCACTGCGCCTTGCTAACATTTTATTTGTAGAGACCGGGTCGTGCTGTGTTTTGTCTCAAACTCCTGGCCTCAAGCAATTCTCCCACCTCAGCATCCCAAAGCGTTGGGATGACAGGCCTGAGCCACTGTGCCTGGGCACAGCAGTTTATATGATTTCCTACAGAGCACTACTTGTCTTCATTCTTTAGTGCCCTTTGGCCACCCCCACATGGGACTCTTCCTTGCCTGCTTCACCTCCCAGGGTCTCCAGCCTCACAGCACCTCATTGGTTCTACTCTTCCCCCTCCCACCCTTTCCTTTTACCTTCTAATCCCCAGTTGCCTCAAAATCCCATGCTCTTTACCTGTAGTGTAACCCAGGTCTCTCCAGCTTCAACTCCCAAACTCCGTTCCATGCTCAGACCACTTACTGAGATGCTAAGTGAACTTAAGGGGCTTTCTAGGTCCCCTTCACCTTCCTTATAAGGTGTTTGGGACATTAAATGGTAGTGTATTTTCTTCATGCACACCTGTTTATAATTGTAGGAGTTTCAAGGATTCCCTAAAACATCAACCCCCTGGCTTTAGAATCCCATTCGAAGGCAGCAATGGGACTGTCTGGTCTTCTTGGATCTGTGACTTTAGAGCTTTATTCAGGTTCCTTTTTGGAGCAGAGTTGATGATTAGGGACAGAGGGCTCTTTTGACCACTCTAGAGCTGTATCCAAGCCAGGACAGCTGGTGTGGGGCACCACGGGATCCGATGCTTATGGCCCTGCCTGTCTCCTTCACCTGGACAATCTAGAAGCAGGGGTTGGTATGGAAACTTCTAGGAAAAAAGAAAACAGGTCAGTTGATCCAACAAAAATCTACCTTGGTTCATGCTTATCAGTCTACATGCTTCTTGTCCTTTATGGGAAATGATACCTGTTTTATAAGAAAAAGTGAACGATGAGCACATTTGTTCATGCCTGTAATCCCAGCACCCAAGAGCAGGAGGACTGCTTGAGGCTAGGAGTTCAAGACCAGTCTGGGCAACATACTGAGACCCCATCTCTATAAAAAAAAAAGTTTAAAAAATTAGCTGAGCACGGTGGTGGGCGCCTGTAGTTTTGGCTGCTGGGGAGGGATTGAGGCAGCAGGGTCACTTGAGAACAGGAGTTCGAGGCTGCAGTGAGCTATGACTGTGCCACTGCGCTGCACCCTGGACAATAAAGCAAGACCCAGGAAAAAAAAAGAAAAAAAGAAAGAAAGAAAAGAGAAGAAAAGAAAGAAAGAAAGAAAGACAAGGAAAGAACAAAAGGAAGAAAGAAAATAAAAAAGAAAAAAGTGACAATTATGAAATAAGAATAGATAATGACATAAAATAGCATTTTAAAAGTAGATAGTGCTTTTAGGAAAGAAGTGTTTTAAAATATTAATATATTTTTAATTTGATTCAAATATGAAGCATGTTATTCTGCGAGATGCATTCTTTTCCCAGTGATGAAGCTTCTCTTCTTGTTGATGGTCTGTGACTTTAAAGCACGGTTGCCTGGGATTTATCTCTGTTTCCAGGGTATTCTAGCACATCTAGTTTTGTTCATACCTGTGATTGGATAGTACAAAAAAATTATTATCATCTTACTTGAAAAGTAATGATATGATTGGGCTAAGATTGAACACATTTCTAAAGGAAACTCTTGCCAGTCCAATAATATGACTTATAAATATAATTGGTAAGCATAAATGTTTACAAACAAAAACTGGCTGAGCATAGTGGCTTACGGCTGTAACCCCAGCACTTTGGGAGGCCGAGGCAGGCAGATCACTTGAGGTCAGGAGTTTGAGACCAGCCTGGCCAACATGGTGAAACCCCATCTCTACTAAAAATACAAAAATTAGCCATATGTAGTGACTCATGCCTCTAATCCCAGCTACTTGGAGGCTGAGGTACAAGAACCACTTCAACCTAGGAGGTGGAAGTTGCAGTGAGCCAAGATCGTACCACTGCACTCCAGATTGGGTGACAGAGCAAGACTTTATCTCAATCAATCAATCAGTCAATAAAAATAAAAAATAAAAAACTAGCCAAAATATGGAGTTAGAGATAGACCAGAAATGGAATTAGACCCATTGCCAATTCTGCAGTTGTGTGGAAAAGGTAGAAATTCTCAAACTGGGAATTGGCCCTGCCCATGCTGCCCCCAGAGGAGGAGTCCCTTCTGTGGGCCTTAGGCTTTAGCTTACTCTCTGATTGATCTATTGGAGGACATTGGGGAGTGTGTCCTTCTCATGCTAATGCAGAAACTAAAGATGAGCTGGTGAGAGGGGGAATCCAGTCCTTGTGACCAGTCAGTAGTGAATCCAGAATAAGAAGTTCCTTTAAACCAGGGATCAAGAATAGGAAGCAAAGTACATGGCCACAAATCAAGCCCTAGCTCATCCTCAACTTTTTCATCGCAGGACAGTTCTAGGAATCTCTGCTTCCACAGGAATGCTATAGGAAACTATTGTATCTCTGAACTACTGAGGCATCCTCAGAATTCACTATGTCACTATGAGATTTAAGGAACAGCTCACAGAGTGGTTCACTTGTTCATTCTGCCTAGAGAGCCCTTAGAATTGTGCTGTCTGATATGGTAGCCAATAGCCACATGAGGCAACCCAGCACGTGAAATATGACTAGTCCAAATTGAGATATGTTTAAATATATGAGAAAAGAAAGCATGGAAAATATCTCATTGATAATTCTTATACTAATTACACGTTAAAATGATACTATTTTGTATATATTGGGTTAAATAAAATATTTTATCAAAAATACTTTCACTTTTTCTTTCTACTGTAAGTGCATCTACTAGAACATGTTAAATTATTTACGTGGTTTGCATGTAGCTCACATTATAATTCTATTGACAGCACTGCCTTAGAGTCATGGGGCTTCCCAAATGGTGGTGGTGGTGGGAGGAAATTTATGGAAAGGGCTTTTATTATAACTCATATTAAAGAAGAGGCATCGAGAGGGAAGTCAGAGTTTAATTTGGCTTAAAACTGGCTGGTATCCCTTTAATCCCACTCCAGAGGGACACAGAATCTTCATCTTCAGGAAGCCCTGCTCTCTTCATGGCCACTCACACATGTAGAACAGAGTCACATCCTCAGATGAGCTCACCCTTGTGTTGCTATTGTTACCAGTCCTACCAGAAATCAGCGCGAAGAACTGGTGTGTTCCCCTCATTAAATGTTGACTACCCTACAGTACAGTCGTCCCTCCGTATCTTGGGAGGCTTGGTTCCAGGAACTTACCCTGCTTCTGCCACCAATACCAAAATCCACAGATACTCAAGTCTCTTATGTAAAATGGCATAGTATTTGCATGTGACCTGCACGCATCCCCCTGTATCCTTTAAATCATCTCTAGATCACTTATAGTACCTAATACAATGTAAACGCTACATAAATAGTTGCTATTTTTCATTTGTTTTTCTGTATTATAAACTGTATTTTTTATCTGTATTTTTTGTTGTATTGTTGTTTATTTATTTACTTACTTTTTTCTTTTGAGACAGAGTCTCGCTTTGTCACCTAGGCTGGAGTGCAGTGGCACGATCTCGGCTCACTGCAACCTCTGCCTCCTGGGTTCAAGTGATTCTCCTGACTCAGCCTCCCAGGTAGCTGGGATTACAGGCACCCACCACCATGCCTGGCTAATTTTTTTTTATCTTTAGTAGACATGGGGTTTCACCATGCTGGCCAGGCTGGTCTCGAACTCCTGACCTCAGGTGATTCACCTGCCTCAGCCTCCCAAAGTGCTAGGATTACAGGCATGAGCCACTGCACCCAACCGGTATTTTTTTTTTATTGTTTATTTTTTTCCAAATATTTTTTGATTCACTGTTGGTTGGATCTGCAGATGCAGACATGGAGTTCCAACTGTATAGATTTGTCTCATTCATCCCTGGTACCCAACATATTATCTGGCATATAGTCAATTTTTTTTTTTTAATTTTTCGAGAAGAAGTCTCGCTGTCACCCAGGCTGGAGTGCAGTGGCGTCATCCTGGCTCACTGCAACCTCTGCCTCCCGAGCTCAAGTGATTCTCTTGCCTCAGCCTCCTAAGTAGCTGGGACTAGAGGTGCACGCCACCACGCCCAGCTAATTTTTTTTATTTTAAAAGAGATGGGGTTTCACCATGTTGGTCAGAATGGTCTCGATCTCCTGACCTCGTGATCTGCCCACCTCGGCCTCCCAAAGTGCTGGGATTACAGCTGTGAGCAACCGTGCCCGGCCTATAGTCAATTTTTTGATGCATTAAAGAAATAGAAAATGTATAGATGAATACATGAACAAATAAATTAATGGTGCACAATAAACCATTATTAATTTCTGTGGGCTTAGGTATACGGGAGAAGGCCTTGTGATGGTCAGTGAGCTAAACCAGGGAAAAAAAAGTGTGAAGTGAGAAGTAAAGCACTTTTTACAAGGGGTGAGATACTTGCCAGGATGCACCAGTGGTCGCTTTGAGTTCTCTACAGCCAGCATCTCTTGTGATTGTTTGGTGCGAATGCCATACTGGCTGTTAAGTATTTCAATATTCTCTGGTTGGAAGGATTTCTTAGTTTTTTTTTTTTTTTAATTAAATCAACTAAGAGAAGTAACAGTTTCCTTCTTTAAGAACAAAATGTAGAAGAACGTTATTTAGGAAACATATAAAGGTTACCATCTCCCACTCTCCCACTATTTAAGGATACAAAGTTGGCTTTGGTTTAACCTGTTCACTTCTGATAGAATAATGCAGATACCTGTTTAATTTCATCTACACTTGTATGACATAAGTCACTGTACTTTCAAACAGAAGCATTTTTATTTAGAGGATATAAGCTTCCATTTAGAAAAATATGCTTTTTAAAAAATAAAATTCCCTTAAAAACACAAATGGATTAGCTAGAGGAACATTCCAGTTTGGGTGGAAGGAAAGTTCTATTTTATTTTCATTTTTCTTTGAAATTCAAAACTTATTAAGTTAGCTTTGCAGAATTAACCCATACTTAGTGCCAATAGATGCTAAGTGTTGCTGCCAGTAACTCGGAGAGGATGCAGCAGTGTGGACGCAGGGCAGCAAGCCTGGAAGCGGCTGAATTTTTATGTTGCTTTTATTAATACCTCTCTTTTCCACAGCAATGCTGGGTTCCCTCATCCTCATGTTGCCTCCTAATTACCCAGGACCACGACCTTGGGCATTACAGACCTGATGTCTTTAAGAGATACCCACATCCATTTTTTTCCTGGGTTACCTTATCCGAGGCCAACTTCCCAAGTTAGGCACAGTAGCATGGTGCCTAGGACCCATGAAAATATTTCAATTTCATTTTTTTAATCAAAAGAAAAATGAATACAATAATAATGAATACATCATAAGCCTGGATTATATGCACCTATAGACCAATGCATTTGTAAAATATCATTTTTAATTTTTTTATGTAGGAAAGGGCGCACCAAAGCACAAGTACCTAGAGCTGATGAAAGTCATAATGCAGTCCTGATCCCACTTTTTTAATCCCTTGGGGCACATCTTTTTGCTTTCCAAAGGGACTGCTATTTTGTCATCTGATAGTTTAGCATCCTAATAACATGCTGTATGCTAAAGTATTAAATTAATCTCTCCCCATCAGTTTGTCAATCTGTTAACAAATAATCATTGAGAATCCTTTCTGCTGTGAGTAGGGGCTGACGCAGTGACCATGACAAACAGTACTTTGCGGTAGATGAGCATAGAACAAGGAAGTGTGCAAAATGCTACACAGAAATACAGGGTGCATACAGCGCGGGACAGACAGATCTCGTCTAAATACATCTTTAAAATATTTTAACTTTCATTGTATTCTTACAGAGATTCTTTATGGATTTAAAAGCAAGTATAAATATAGATTCTTCTTTTCCCCTCTCTTATATCAAAGGTAGGCTATTCAACTCAACAACAAAAAAACCAAACACCTCAATTAAAATGAGCAAAGGGCTTGAATAGACATTTTTCCAAAGAAGATATACAAATAGTTAATAAGCACATGAAAAGATGCTCAGCATTACCAGTCATTAGAGAAATGCAAATGAAAACTACAATGATATACCACCTCACACCCACTAGGATGGCTATTATTAAACACACACACACACACACATAAAGACAGAGAAATTAACAAGGGTTGGCAAGGATGGGGAAAAATCAGGACCCTTGAGCACTGCTGGGATTGTAAACGGTACAGCTATGGAAAACAGTATTGTGTTTCTTCAAAAAATTAAAAATAGAGTTGTGATATGATCCAGCAATGCACCTTCTGGGTACACACCAGCAAGAGTTAAAGGCAGGGACTGAAACAAATGTTTATATACCCATGTTTGTAGCAGCATTATTTATAACAATCAAAACGTGGAAGCAGCCCAGTTGTCCATTGACAGAAGAATGGACAAACAAAATATTATTCAGCCTTAAAGAGGAAGGAAATTCTGACACATGCTACAACATAGATATACTTTCAAGACATTGTGCTAAGTGAAATAAGTCAGTCACAGAATGACAAATATTGTATGGTTCCACTTTTATGAGGTACCTAGAATAGTCAAATTCATAGAGACAGAAAAAAAATGGTGGTCACCCTGGGCTGGGGGAGGGAGGAATGAGGAGTGATAGTTTAATGAATATCAAGTTTCAGTCTGGAAGGTGAAAACATTTCTGGAGATGGATAGTGGTAATGATTGCACAACCATGTGAATGTACTTAATGCCACAGAGCTGCACGGTTAAAAATGGTTAAAATGATACATTTTATGTTATGTATATTTTACCACCATTTTTTAAAGAAAGTCTTCATCAAAACGATTTCAGATCATACAGGCTGCTAATAGGCTAGAATTATTTGTCTTTGATTTGGTCTATGATGACTAGTGTATTTATCTCATAGCCAGAAAAAACAATAGTGATAGCCACAGTTGGTACTCTGTCCAGATACTAAAAATAAAAAAAATTACTTTGTTTTACATTTTTTAAATAGGTAGCATATGGCTGGACATGGTGGCTTACACTTGTATTCTCAGCACTCTGGGAGGCCGAAGTGATAGGATTGCTTGGGGCCATGAGTTCAAGACCAGCCTGGGCACCATAGTGAGACTTTGTCTCTACAAAAAATTTAAAAATAAGCCAGGCATGGTGGTGCACACCTGTAGTCCCAGCTACTCAGGAGGCTGAGGCAGTAGGATCACTTGAGCCCAGAAGTTTGAGTCTGCAATGAGGTATGACCGTGCCACTGCACTCCAGGTTGGGTGACAGAGTAAGACTCACTCTGTACAAAACAAACAAACAAACAAAAAAACAGGTATATATCCCTTTACTTTGAGATTTTAAATTTAATAATGTATGTTAGAGATGTTTCCATAATAGCACATGGAGAGTATTCACATTCTTTTTTTTTACAGCTGCGTAGCATTCAATCCCAATTCCAAATAGCTCTCTGTAGGCTCGGAATCAGTTTGCACTCACTAAGGATGAGAATCCTTGTTTCCTTACAGCCTCTAGATGCAGTGTCATTAAACTCATTAATTATTTTACCCATCTGATTGGTGAAGAATGAGTCTGAGCACTCTATATGTTTAAGGGCCATTCATAATTCCATTTTCCTATGTGCACATATTCATATTTCTTTTGATACGGACTCTCATGGATAATGTTTTGTTAATTTGAACAGCTCTTTATGGAGGGAGATGAGCCTGTAATATTCATTAACAAATATTTGGCCCAAATTAGTTATATATCATTGTATATACTTATTTTAATAAAGATTTTTTCCTTATGTAGCCATTTTGAAATGTAATTACACAGATTATTTTTTATAGCTTCTAGAATTTAAGTGATAGCGAGAACTTCCTCATTTTAAAACTTTAAAGGGAATATTGTAAGTTTTCTTCAAGGATTTCTATGGTCTCAATTTTCACTTCACATCTTTCATCAATTTGGAATATCTTAGTTTGAGGTATAGTATAATATGGTATAATATGGACAAAAACGTCCAACTTTATTTTTTTCCACAGTTACCCAGTTATTCTAACACCATTTATTGTCCAGTCTTTCTTGTCCTCCCTAATTGGAAATATCATATTTTAAATTGAGTTGGTCTTGTCTTTCTATTCTCTTCTATTAATTTTTCTTTGGTCTTGTCTTTCTATTCTCTTCTATTAATTTTTCTTTTTACTCATGTTTCTGTCCTATGCTGTTTTAATTATGGAGGTTTTAGAATATGTTTAATGTCTGGTTGTGCTTATTCTTCCTCATTGTTCTTTTTTCATAGTTTTTCTAGCCAGTCTTGCTTATTTTTGCATATTAACTTTAGGGACAACTTGTCCTTTTAAAAAATCCTTTTGTTATTTTTAATGAAATTGTGTTACATTTACAAAGTAATTATAGAAAAATCAATATTTCTAGGATGTAGAATCCTCTTATCCAAACACTTGGTATGTCTGTTCATGTCTTCTTATGTCACTTTTAATGGTGTTTTAAGATGTTCTAAATTGGCCTTGAACACTTCTTATAAAATTATCCCTATGCATTTTATCTGTTTGTTTTATTGTTATAAGCAGGTCCTTTCTTCCATCGCATTTTCTAACTTCTTTTTATATAAGAAAGCCATACATTTCTATATATTAATATTGTGTTCTGCTACCATCGTAAATTTGCTTATCATTTTGGTAGTCTTTTAGTTTATTTTTCTGTGTTTTCTTGTATTTTGCTACCATCATAAATTTGCTTATCATTTTGGTAGTCTTTTTTTGGATACAGAGTCTCGTTCTGTCGCCCAGGCTGGAGTGCAATGGTGCAATCTCGGCTCACTGAAACCTCCATCTCCTGGGTTCAAGTGATTCTCCTGCCTCAGCCTCCCGAGTAGTTGGGATTATAGGTGCACGCCGCCGTGCCTGGATAATTTTTGTATTTTTTAGTAGAGATGGGGTTTCACCATGTTGGCCAGGCTGGTCATGAACTCCTGACCTCGAGTGATCCGCCCGCTATGGCCTCCCAAAGTGTTGGGCTTACAGGTATGAGCCACCAAGCCCTGCCAACTTGGAAGTCTTTTAGTTGATTTTTCTGTGTTTTCTAGCAATACAATCATATTTGCAAAGAGTGATGATTTTACTGCCTTTCTGATTTTTTTTTTTTTTTTTTTTTGCCATAGATGTCTTTCTCTAGTTTGTTGCACTGAATTATACTTCCATTGACCTTAGTGGTGTTATGTAAGTGACTGGCCTTCGGGTTTCAATCAATGCCTGCTCATATTATGGTTTTAGACTTTGAGGACCTGGGTTCCAATTTTTCTCTCTGCCAATCACTGAAAAACATTAGGTGAAACATTTAATTTCTCTGATTTACATTCATCTCTATAAAATGAAGGCAATACAAATACCTACCTCCCAGGGCTGTTTCAAGGTTCCAATATGATAACGATGGAGAAAGCACTTGGTAAACTGTGCTATATAAGAGTTCCTTGTTATTCCTATTTCCTCCTATAGAGAATGCTCTTCTATGGCAGTCTTTTAGGAATTATAAAACTGGACTTCCCTTTGTAGTCCTGTGCCTTTTTGTAATTCCATTTTCTACATATACTCCAAGGCTGGAAAGAAAAAGTGTTTTTTGAACGATGAGCAAATTCCTTTGCTGACATTTAACCAAAATGTATTCCAAACCTGAAGCTTTTTGGAAGCCTAAGAAAATGTTGGTCACCTTCTTGTAAAAAAGTGAAATAAAAAATGTTTATGTACCTCAGCACTTCCTGACTGAGCTGGAAGTGAGTGCACTGGCATGTTGTTATTTTGTGGTGTTTCAGTTCTGGGAAAAATGAAACCAGAAAATATAGGAGATTTTTCAAGATTTTTGGTCGTGAAAATCTTTCCTTTCCCTCTCCCACCCTCCACTTTGGTTAACATTGAGAAAGCCATATAAGTTTGATTCAGCTTTAAGTCTTCTGCAGACTAACTCTGATCTGCGATCCCGCATTAAATTTCCTTCTCTTTCCTTCTCTTGCGTTAAATTTAGTAGATAATGAACTGCATGTCTAGAGATAGGACAGTGGTTCTTCTTTCACCCGTAGACACAACACTGCCGCCTGATAGCCTTGACTGAATGTATAATAACTTCGGTATGTAGGATGTTTGTATTCCTTTTGAAAAATGAGCTTCCATAACTAGTTTCTGTGCAGAGTTTTGTGTCCTGGTCCAATCTGATAAAATTGGCAAATTTGCTTTTCCTTTGTAAGAAACCACCCAGCAAGTGGCTTCACTCCTTCAAGGGTTTTAGTTACGTATCAACTGCCCCTGCCCTGCACCTCCCATGCAGGCATCTAGCTTGAAAAGTAATATGTGTGGTCATTGGTACGTCCCTGTGTTTCCTAATACCACTAACCTTCCTATTTAGACAGCTCTCTCTCTTAGAACCTCGTATCCAGCTGGGAAATTTGTTTTTCCAGCAGCAGCCTTTTCCCTTGGCTTCCTGGCCTATCAGTGGCTTTGGGAGATGCTTTTGGCTTTGTCCGTGCCTGGCTTCAGAAGAGAGTTTCGTACTCCCTCATTTTCCTGGATTCAGTTCTACAGCTAACTTCGAATAGGAGGAATTTGCCCTTTGTGGAAGGACTGGAGATCAGTTTTGCATTGAAAGCTAATGAGGTCTTAATGTATTCTCTCCTGGAGATTGGTAGGAGGAGGACATTCTAGTCTCCAGACAGGCTGTGGATTAGCTTACTGACCTTAAAGGAAAGCATATTTGAAAACATATTCCTTCTTTTTGTGTGTGTGTGTGTGTGTATATATATATATATACATGTACATTTGAAAACATATTCCTTCTTTGTGTGTGTGTATGTGTGTGTATATATATATACATGTACATTCAAAAACATTCCTTTTTTGTGTATATATATATACACACACAAAATAACTCTGTAAACTTCTTTTTATATTATGTATATTTATATTATAATTTATATATAATATATAATTCTCTATATAATATAATATAAATATGTTACATATAATATAATATAAATATAAATTAATATAATATTTATGTAATATAAAATAAAATGTTAATATATTAGTATATAATATATAAATATATTATTTTAATGTTAATTACTTTTAATATTAAAAACTATAATTTTATATTATCTTATATACATTTATACATTATTTTATATCTGTATATCTAAATAAACATACAAAGGTATTAAATATAATATATCTTTCATATATTATATATTATATATTTATACATCTTTTATATATAATAATTTTAATCTTTTATATACTTATGTATTTTATATATATTATCTATAGTAAAATCTGTTATATTTTATAATCTTTTACATATATATATATAAAATCATCTTTTGTGACTCTCAAAGCTCAAACATAATGAGATAAAATCACGTGAGAATGCACTGTGTGCCGTGATGTGCACCGCTTCAGTTCTTTAGAGGGAAAGTCCTTTGAAAACCCTCGTTTATTAAAATGTTAAGTAGCAATTGTTCCAACAGTAGCAGTGTCATCACTTATGTTAGCTAACTTCACAGAGTGATTATCAAAGCAGATTTAGTAAATTAGAATAAAAGTCAAAATAGAAACAATTAAGTGAATCCATTAAAAACTTAACCCCTTTGTAGACACAGCCTGAACTGCTAGAGGCATCCAGCCTAGGAAATTATTTGTAGCTACTTTAACAGACCACCACTCCAAATGAAGGGCTTCATCCCTAAGTTTATTCAATAGTAAAATAGGTATATACACCTACTATGTACCCACAAAAATTAAAATTTTTTTTAAAAAATTACAGAACAGGAGTCAGGGAAGACAACATGTTAATTCTGGTAGGGGAAAACATTTTATTATTGTATAAATTAAAATGAACAACCTAGAAAATGAGAGTATGTGTTTAATGGATGATTTTTCTCGCTAAGTAAACTTCAGAGGACACAAACCACCTTCCTCTTGTTCACTACTGTATTACTAGCTGTTAACAAAATGCAGTGAAAATCTGTTGATTGATCAGTTTATTGATTGATCACTAGGGAATATAATAAGTACTTCCACCTTCGAAACACTCTTAGTTTAAAGAGGAAAGTATGTCTATCTTTTGTTATGTAGATATAACAGCAAGCAAAGAAAGCATGAAGGGCCAGAATCGATTCTTGGGTAATGAGGAACAGGCTCTATTCAGTGGAAATGGTTTACATTATTCCAAAAGCACAATTTTGCATTTAGTGTAAGATACAGTGGTAAAACATTGAGCTTTTGCTTTTTACCGATAGTGTAAACATTACTCCAAGATGTAGTCTCTGGAAATAATTTAGTTAACTCTTATTTTTATAGGCATGTTCTGTTCTGGAGACTTGTTGCAAAAATTGATGGAAAGTTATTTTCTTTAAGTGACAGTTTGTTTACAGAAATTCCTTGAAATCTTGATGGTTATTGAAAAGACTGAAATAAATGTTGCCTGAAACTGCCTGTTTTAGGGCCACTCCACACCTTCCAAAGTAATACCATACTTTGTTAGTAAATCATCTAAAATCCAGAAAGGTCATGGAGACTGCTCCCTTTGTAAAATGAAATATTTATGTTTCAACCCCAAAAACATATTGTGAATCATTTTGTTGTTTTAAGTTGAGGGTACATAGTAAATTATTCCAGAATTATGGAGGCCAAATGTCATTCCCTCCAAAAGTTTGTGTAATATCTATTTATCTGCAGGCAGATGACTGCTCTGTCTAATCAGAGGCAGACTTTGTCAAGTTAAGTCTAAGTAAACACAGCTGAACATAAGCAAGTTGGACTACAAGGTTTTTCTGAGCTTTGCCAATAGCATATGACCTTGGAGAATGCTGAATTCTTACTACAATCTGCTTTCAATGGAAAGAAGAATTTTTTTTGTTTCAAATTAACAAGTGATGATTAGAAGCTTGTTACGTTCTAATTTTTAGATGCAAGACAAATGAACATCACGCATGCACCCCAAAGACCATCTTTCTGAGGGAGTTATTCCCATGTTAGGGAGCTGAATTGAAACTGGGAAGGCGCATGTGGAAGCCAATTAAATGGAGTCTTTTTCTATAAGAAAGCCTTTTTTGTTGTTGTTTATTTGTATTTTGTGGGTTTTTCAAAAAAATTTTTTGTCTTTGTGCCATTTCAACAGATTACAACTGTGGTTCCATATGCCAATAGCAAGTGAACTTCATCGACGTATTCATTCTTCATGAAGCATCTGTCCTCAATAGGAAAGGAGCTCTGTGTTGTCATTAAGTTTTGGTTTTCAATAGAAATTCTCATTAACTTCTTTGCACTTTCTACAAGTCCCTTTCTTCTTCTCCTTTTCTTTTTAACATACATGTTTCTTTTCAGGCACTGAATAACTCCTTCTTTTAGTCTAGTATGAAGTCCAATATTAAATTTTTAAGGGCACTTTGTGGCTAAAATAAAACTCCTATTAAATATTTCATGTCAAAAGGTGGGACTTTAAGTGAGAGCTTTGGTAAAAGATGGATTAGTAGAGATTTGCCTTGAGACTTCTAGCTTTTCAATATTCTCTGACTGGCCGCTCGCCAGACAGATCCTCTGTTCTTTCTGTTTCTTCACTTAAGGAAACTATTACTTTCTGCTTCACCCTTTGGGTACACATTTCTTTCTGAGGGTAAATAGAGTATGGATTAAGGATGTGTGACTAATAAATATTTTTAAATAATTCATCTTTCAAGACTTTGGTATTTTACACTTTTTTAAAATCACATGTTGAATAATATTAGCTGAGCATATGGAAAAATATTTAGATCTATGTGGTAAGATATTATACTGTGGTTAGATTTATATAAAACTCTTATTGATTGATTGATTTACATACCTCTTTTTTTTCTATATGCAACTGACTTTCCACATTAAAAGGAATGCATTGAGGAGAAAATATCAAAACACCCTGTCTTTCCAAATATGTTGCTAAGTAATTTCGCATCGTGGTTTTCTTTTTGCAAAGAGCTGCATCAGACATCTCTGAGTACATCAACAGCTACACAGGAAGGTCCTGAAAACACCAAATACTCTCAACACGTCCAAATCAAACACTTTATGTCCTGCATCCTTCAAAGTGAAGCTTGGCCTTCTTCCTTGCTTCCCTTCCTCAGACAATGCCATTGCCAACCACCCAGTCACCCAAGGCAGAAATCTGAGAAACATTTCAGACTCCCAGCTCCCACTCCCCCAGCTCCATGTGGTCATTCCACAAGTCTCTCCTGTAAATATCTCTCGAATTTTGCCTTTCCATCCCCCCTGCTACTCCCTTAATCCCCAGGACTCCTCGCGTCTCCCTTGGGCTCCTGCCATGATCCCGCCTGGCTCCTTCAATCTGGTCTTCCACCAGGGCAAGAGGAATCTTTCCAACATCCAAATCTGATCCTATTATTTAAATATTAGTGAGTGACTCCCCATGCCTGTCAGGATAGAGTTCACTTTCCTTATCTTGGCACACAGAACCACAAACCCCTCAATGCCTGGTCTCTGCTGATCTCTCTCGGTTCATTTTCCAGCTGCCCTTTCATATTCTCCATTCATTTCAGCTCAAACAAAAACTCAAACACTTTCCCAGAGGAGTCAAGACATTGCACTTTCATACAGCTCGTCCCTCTCCTTGGGCTGCTTCTCTCCATCTGTTCATCTCAGTTACTCCTGTTCACCTTGACTTCAGGCTGAGGCATTCCCATCTTTTCCGTGTCTGGCACTCAGATAATGATAACCTTGGTTGGGCACACTGGCAAGACCAGGACAGGCTGCCTGCTGCTGGAAGCAATTGCGTGGGGTCTCTTCCCTGTTGCCCCACTGGTATCATCTTCTTTAAAGCAATTTTCATGACCACTGCCTCCTTATCCCTGCCATTGCTCCAACCCCCCTCTGTTCCCACTATATTTACTACAATGAGCTATTACCATTCGTTCACCACAAAGTGAGCTTCTTTGTAATGAGATCCATTTGCAATTTGTATTTTGAGGGCCTGTCACAGTGCCCGGTGTACAGCACACATTCAGTAAATGTTTGCTGAATAAACCAATGAAACTGTGAATAAGTAAACAAAGACAACATGGAGAAGAGCAAATTCTGTTACACTTGAAATGAGAAGATCTGACTTCTAGTGCTAGCCCTATTGTTGACTAACATTATGGCCTTGGACCTGTCAGTGGGCTTTTCTGAGGCTCAATTTCCACATTATAAATTGGGGATTGTTTTGAAAATAATGGAAGTGTGCACAAAAAAGAAATGAGGCAAATTGCAGGTTTATGACTTGCAAAATGCTCACTAAACACTGTTATTATCATCACGGGTTGTATTAAGGTGTCCTGGCCCTTTATTATATCAAAAAGGGGGAGAAAGAGGCAACATTCTGCATGCAAAGTATAGTTTTCCATACAACACTCACAAAAAGATAATTTTGTTTTCATTTGAATAACTTCAGATACATTGCACTGTGATTACACGTTCCCTATCTAAGTGCCAGGCATCCAAGGATGGCAACAATAATTCCAAGGAAAATTGAATATTCTTCCCATTCAGCAAGGCACGGGGAAGAAGTTTTGGGATTGTCAGCCTATTTGTAAAATACCAGGATTATTTGAAAACATATATACATTCTTGCACCAGTAAATCTGAGAATTTGAGAATACCAAGTATACTGGTTAAGAATGAAGCAGTGATACAATTTAAGTCTTTTAGGTAACACGTGGTTACTTTGTGAAAAGTTGTGAAAAGGATGGGTATAACAGTTAGATCCTCACAGAAAATTCTTACCAACAGATTAGAGAAGTAGCTTTTAAAAATTGGGAATTTCCAAAGGTGTCACCTACATTCAAATGCCATACTCTTCTTGAGTAAGAACCTTTACATTTAAAACTTGTCTCCAAGCCATTAAGAGTAAAACACTGTCATATACCTATACGACTGACTGGGTGATATACGTAGGATGCTAGTTCATGCACCATCTCTAAAAGAGAACAGCAGAAGACTAGCTGCTGACATAATTTTGGAATTAGCCTTGGTGTGCACGTTCTCACTCTCGGTGAAGATTCCATCCTAATGTTTTTCATATTATGGCTACTAACCAATTTAAGTGACCTTCTCCAAGGAGTCTCTAAAACTGGAAACTTTATAATATGCAGCTTGTGCTCTTTTGAGAATTTTCCACACTCGCGCATCAATCATAGACATAACATAACTGCCCTTGACTCAGCTTAGGCAATTCAAATACAAAAACTATTCTGGATTGTTGCGTTACTTGTTTTCTGATCCATTTCAAGGTAAATCTTAAAAGTTTGCTTTCACTACAAAAACAATATTTGCAATTGTGGAGTAATTATTGCTGCAGCTCATTGAATGTTATTGGGTCCCCATGTCTGACAGTGACTATTTCTAATTTTCACAAGAGTACCAATTGTTTGCTACTCTTGTATCTATTTTACAGATGAGCAGAAAAAATAAGACTCAGAGAGATTAAGTAACTTGCCCCAAACCTTTTCGAATAAAATCCCAGCAGAACTGGGATTCAAACCTTAGTCTCTGAGGTCCCAAATCTATTATCTTTCCAGTGTAACTTACCGTTCAAGGAATAGAGTGTGGTTAAGTTTGTACTGATTAGCAGTAAACAAGTGTGTTTAATTCAAGATAAGCAACAACAACAAAAAAGGCATGAATCCTGCGAGAAAGCCGCTTTAGGAATTCAAATAGCTAACAGGTTATTCTTTTTCTCTGTGCCTTTATAACCACTAAAGTTAGCATGGAATTTCCATTTGAATACTTCTCCAATTAATCATAAACTCCCAGTTCTAAAGTAACCTTTTGATACATGCTTCCAGTCCTTGTCCCACACAGCTCTCATTACCCTTTTCTTCTTCAGTATAAAAATAATCATCTTTTTCCAACTCTGGCCCACTTTCTGCTTTTTCTATTTTCTTTATTATCATTATGATTAGTCATGTGAATAATTAATTAGATGCATTTTTACCTTTAGTAGGGCCCTTCCTCATCCCTCATCTCTCCTGTCTTTATTCTTCTCCATGAGCTCCTAAAAGTCAACACAAATACAGATTCCTTGCTCCTTTCACATTGGAAGTATTTTTCATTTTATGTGCATCTTCCTGTCCAAATAAGAGTCTATATATTAAGTTGCCTAACAAACCATCTATCCTGTAAGATGATTTTTATAAACCTCCTCAATTAAGCTGAAAATTGGCTGGATAATAGAACTAGTTACTGAGTGCATGGAAAATATGAGATTTTTTTTTTTTCTGTTAAGCCTTACTGAGCATCTCTCCTTTCCTGTCTTCTATTCTTGTCTTATGCTGTGGGCGGTGTAATTAACATTGCCCAGAGGCCTGCGACAGTGGCTCACTTCTTCGTGTGTGTTGTGTCATGCCTTGTTTTCAGCTCCTACTGTGGGTGGCCTGGGAAGGAGTGTTTCTCCTTCTACATTCAGTAGATGTCTTCAGCCCCCTTGGGTTCGGACTCATGTGCAAACCACATGCAATGCAGACAGTGGCACGCTACTGCTGGCCATTAACTGGGAGGGGTCTAACTGGGTAGACATTGAAAATAATAGAGGATGTCAGGAGCAATGGTGCTGGGACACATTTTGAGGCTCAGAGGTCCTCACAGTTCCTGGTTTCTTGTGAGAAACCATTCTGTCCTTGAATGCAAGGCTGGGCTATAACAACCCCTCTTGCTTCCACCTTCTGAGTGGTGGAAAAGTAACTAGAACTACCACACACCTGCAGGATCTTGGGACTCTTGCAAGGAGTGGAGGGTTTTCCTGGCTGCTGTTAAAAAAAAAAAATGTGTTTGTGCTTCTATGATGAAAATATGTAGTCTGTTTACTCTTGTGTACGAGTGCCAGGCATTTTTGTATGATACTTTGATTCAAGGCAGTAACTACTATCTGTTTCTCATTGCTCATTCACCATCTAGCTCTGGATGCCTGGAGAGAATTTAGAATTGGGAGATTAAATTTTTTTTTTTTTTTTTTTGAGACAGAGTCTCGCTCTGTCGCCCAGGCTGGAGTGCAGTGGCACAATCTCCGCTCACTGCAAGCTCCGCCTCCCGGGTTCACGCCATTCTCCTGCCTCAGCCTCCTGAGTAGCTGGGACTACAGGCGCCTGCCACACACTCGGCTAATTTATATATATATATATACATATATATATATATTTTTTTTAGGAGAGACGGGGTTTCACTGTGTTAGCCAGGATGGTCTCGATCTCCTGACCTCATGATCTGCCTGCCTCGGCCTCCCAAAGTGCTGGGATTACAGGTGTGAGCCACTGTACCCGGACTGGGGATTTAATTTTTAAAGCACTTTGGAGTATGTGTAGTATATTCCAAAACCAAACCCAAAAAGTATAGATAAATGGATCTGGTTTGTTCTGGAAATGTTGTGTTTGCTTCCTTTTCTCTTTTGCACAGTTTTCTGCCTTTCCCTCTATTTCCGTTGTTTATTTTAAAATTGGTAAGAGTGTGTTAGTGGTTGTTAAAATATTACATTTCTCTCTATAATCATTGTATTAGTTCATTTTTATGCTGCTGATAAAGACATACCCAAGACTGGGTGATTTATCAAGAAAAAGAGGTTTAATGGACTCCCAGTTCCACGTGGCTGGAGAGGCCTCACAATCATGGCAAAAGGCAAAAGGCACATTTTCATGGCAGCAGGCAAAAGAAGACGAGAGCCAAGCAAAAGGGGAAACCCCTTGTGAAATCATCAGATCTCCTGAGACTTATTCACTACCATGAGAACAGTATGGAAAAGACGGGCCCCCATGATTCAATCACTTCCCACCAAGGTCCCTCTCACTGCACATGGGAATTGTGGGAGCTATAATTCAAGATGAGATTTGGGTGGGGACACAGCCAAACCATAACAGTCATGAAAAGATATAACAAAGAGTAGAAAAGATAAGAAAAAGCAGAAAATTGCTTTTAATCCCCCAGAAGTATTAGAGTCATTGGCCATTTCTCTAAATCAGTAAATTTAGTGACTAAAACACATATGTTTTCTTTTTTATTTATAGGTGTCTTATTTACTTATAACCATATGTGACATCTGTAACACAGTATGTATGGTTGTTTGGCATTTAAATACATTTAAATCATATGAATATGCCATTCTTTTGTACTTAAATTTCCATGAAATGGCCTTGCAAAAACTTTTCTGTGTATTATACTTGTTCTTGCCTTTTCCTGGTAGTCATTCAGTTCTTGTTTGGGGGTATTTTTAAACCTAAGATCATCATGGTGTTTGTTCTCTCTCTCTTTCCCTTTCTTTCTTTATAATTTATTTGATTCATGCTTAAGCACTGTAGTTTGAATGTCTGGTGATGCCTACAGAAATACCTCTCCTGCATATTACACTTCTTAACTCTGTAGTATAGATCCTTATTGTTTTAGACCTGCTATGTTTAATTTTTGACCATTGGGAGGAGTGGTCTCAGCACAGAATGACCCCACAGGCTCTGGGAGAGGCACAAGCCCAGCTCATCTCTCAGCACACACACAGCCAAGAGTTGTTCTCAGATCTCAAGCTCTGTCCCTAGACATATAGGTGGCTTTCAGATGGCCGCCGTTAGCAGTTTAGTGCTCTTCAGCCCTATGGTTCCAGAAGCTGATGCTATGACATGTTGTGGCTGTTCAAAAGCAAAGCCATCAGAAGGCCTAGATAGGACCCTCTCTATCCTCCATCACAATTCAATCCAGGATCCTAACCTCTGTGCTCTGCCTCAGTCATTTTGGTTGAGCAGTTGCCAAGCCGTTTGCCTGGTGGATCTCTACCCCAGTCCCTGTTCCTCTTTAGAGACCATGTAGCTCCAGCTTCCTCGCAGGGCTGCCCTAGAAATAACAGACTAAAAATAACCAAATACTCTGTTTGTAAAACCTCATCACTATGTCAGTGTATAATAAAACAATGCTTTGTTCTTTTTGAAGCAGGCCTGAATAAAATATTCCAAGAGCAGCAGAAACTAAGTTCACTTTAGTTTATAAAAGTTTATTATCCTACCCTAGAAAGAAATTCTATGTTAGGTTGAATAATTAGTTTTTGATGACCCCATGTGGAATACTATTTGTCACCTTATTTTCCCAAAGGAAAGATTAAGAAAAAAGTCAAAGACTTATAAAAATAAAAGGCCCTACCAGCACAGCAATTTTGCACTGGGCCAACATGTTTATTTTCAAAACAGAAAACACAGATCTCATGACAGTATATCATTACCATGGCTATTTCAGTTAGAAGAAGGAGGGTGATTTGCATATTCTGAAGTATCTTGTAATATATTACAATGAAAATCTTGGATTCCTTTGTTCTCAAGTGTGTATTAGTAATAATTCTCCCAGATTTATATGTCATAGCATAGTAAAAATTGTAAGAACCGGGCAAAAAAAATGCAGGTAAAGTGAGATGTTTTACCACCTTACCTGACAAAAAGAATTTTTAGAGGTATTATATGCATATTTAAGCAAAGATAGACAATAAATAGTATTTTTGAAGTTGGAGTTACCAATTTCTGGGCGACATTTTCTTATAAAAGTGTTATAGCTGCTATTCATATTTAATGAGAATCAAGAACTTGGTTTATTAAAACAGAATTACCATTCAACCCAGCAATCCCATTAGTGGGTATATAGCCAAAGGAAAATAAATCATTCGACCGAAAAGACACATGCATTTGTATATTCATCGCAGCACTATTCACAATAGCAAACACATTAAATCAACCAAGATGTCCATCAGGAGTGGATTGGATAAAGAAAGTGAGGTACATATACACCATGGAACACTACACAGTCATAAAAAAGAATTAAGTTATAACCTTTGCAGCCACTTGGATGCAGCTGGAGGCCATCATCCTAAGCAAATTAACACAGGAACAAAAAATCAAATACCACATGTTCTCATTTATAAATGAGAGCTAAGCATTGAGTACACATAGACACAAAGAAGGAAACCAGAAGCACTGGAGACTCCAAAAGGGTGGAGAGAGGGAGAGCAAAGGCTAAAAAGCTGCCTATTGGGTACTGTGCTCACTACTGAATGATGGGATCCTTCATACCCCAAACCTCAGCATCACACAATATACCTGTGTAAAAAACCTGCATATGTACCTCCTGAATTTAAAATAGTAGTTGAAATTATTACAAAAAAAATCTTGGTTCATTGGACACAGGATTAAGATGGCTAGTTGACCCTTACTGGAATATTAGAAATCCAATTATATATATATATATATATTTTTTTTTTTTTTTTACTATGACAAGGTAATAGTGCCTTGTGCTGCTATACTTGAGTGAACACCAGGAATTCCAGCATGGTTCTTTACTAAAACAGTCCATTTTGAATGGCCCACACCATAGTTCTCATAGGGTAGCCCCTTCACCGTCAACATCAGAACACCTGAGGAGCTTGTTCAAGTGCCATAGCTATGACCAACCTGAACACAATCGCAGAGATGGGATCCAGGAACCTTCCCCTTTGAAGATTTCCCCAGAGAATTTCATTCTCTTCTCTAGAGCATCCCAAGAAAATGAGTAAGAGGCCTATATTAGTCCATTCTCACACTGCTATAAAGATACGACCTGAGACTGGGTCATTTATAAACAGAGGTTTGATTGACTCACAGTTCTGTGTAGCTGGGGAGGCCTCAGGAAATGTACAATCATGGCGGAAGGAGAAGCAGGCACCTTCTTCACAAGGCAGCAGGAGAAAGAAGAATGAGCAAGAGCAGGGAAAATTGCCTTATAAAACCATCAGATCTCATGACAGTTCCCTCACATGATGAGAACAGCGTGGGGGAAACCACCTCCATGATCTGATCACCTCTCACTGGGTCCCTCTCTCGACATGTGGGGATTACAATTCAAGATGAGATTTGAGGACACAGGCAAACCATATCAAGGCCTAAGGTATGATAGGAGAGACCCAGTAGGGGGCTTAGTACCTTTATGGAGCTTGGAGTGGCCCCTTGGCTAACAGAGGATGATTTACACCCTGACTTCTTCAAGTCAGGAAGCAGAGTGCCACAGCCCTTCTTATGTGCTGGGCACTGTTTCAAGAGCTTTCCATTTAATACCTCATTTTATCCCCACAGCAACTGTGCGAAGTAGGTGTTACAATGATCCCCATTTTTTAGGTGAAGAAACCTAGATACAGTGTGTATAAATAACTTGCCCAAGGTCACGTACTTAGTGAGTCCACTATGTTCCCACGGCCCTAGGACAAATCCAGTGCCTCAGACAAATACTGTATAAGCAGGTGGTTTTGGATCTATGAAATGTTTTTTATTTTCCTCCCAAAAGATGAACTTGTTAGGTTTTTGTTTTGTTTTGTTTTGTTTTGTTTTTTGCGATGGAGTCTCACTCTGTCGCCCAGGCTGGAGTGCAGTGGTGTGATCTCGGCTCACTGCAACCTCCGCCTCCCGGGTTCAAACGAATCTCTGGCCTCAGCCTCCTGAGTAGCTGGGATTTACAGGTGCACGCCACCATGCCCAGCTAATTTTTGTATTTTTAGTAGAGACAGGGTTTCACCATGTCGGTGAGTCTGATCTTGAACTCCTGACCTTGTGATCTGCTGGCCTCGGCCTCCCAAAGTGCTGGGATTACAAGTGTGAGCGACCACACCCAGCTGACTTCTTAGGTTTAAGCAATTTATCCCTTAATTTTTCTAGCAATATCTTGTATTCTAAGTTTAGGTGGTAATCATGGAAAAAGGATCCGTATGCCACTGGAATTTAATAAGTGTATATTTAATAGATTAATAGGAAAGGAACACAATCAGATGCTTCCAGTTAGCAAGACCTGTCCCCACTCACCCACGTGTGGCTTCCTTCAGCCAGAACCGGTTCTCCTAGGCAGGGAATCTTTCTCTAGGAGCAGAGTGGTTCTCATTTAAAAGTAGAGGTGACTGATCTCTTCCTTTTTTTGGAGGCTACATTTCTTCTTGGTTTGGGATGTACATCCCTGGGCAAAATTTAGAGTAGAACTCTTGGCAAGATTTAAAGTGGAGACGAGTTATTTAGTGTTCTTTTGGTCAAAAGGGGTCATGGGAGGACCGCTAGACTAGGAGTGCTCTGTGACCTCTAGCTCCAGCCACCTTCCCACGGGCAAGGAGTTTTACCCCGCCTTTATGCATAGTTCTTTTTTAATTTATACCCTTCGGTACCATTAGCAGAAATCTTCCCAATTTTCATTTCAAAGTATACCTTCACCCCAGTTTAGGCTTTAAATACTGTTCCTAAATTAAAAGCAGAAAATTGCAGAACCTTTAAACATAGAAATGTGTGAACCCAGAACACCGACATGCCAAGTAGAGTTTTAAGGTTTAAGTTTGTTAAGAACATTGCAGCATATTTAAAATGTAGAAGAAAGACTTGGTAGTGGTATTCATCTTATGTCTAAAATGTGGGGTTTTTTTTCTAGTAGTAAATACAGCAGATGAACAGTGAGTAGAGAAACTGCCATTTGCCGCTCTTGTGAAAGAGCCAAGAAATTTGTGAGCGTCACCTCTCTCATTGTGTCATTTCTGGTGTTAATCAGTCAGACAGGTTTAACACGGAGATCTCCTAGTCTTAAGTGTCATTTCTGGAGATGGTAATTTGAGGAATTTGAAAAGCATGGTAATAATATGAGCCAATTCAAAGATACACTACAGTTCATGTATCAAAGGAAAAATACTTTTTGATGGTTTTTCAAAGATACTGAGGAGTTTGAAAATAGATGGAGGAGACAGACTTTCCAGCCAACTTCTACATCATGAATGCACATTTTTTTCCATTTAAAAAGTCTTTTTTTGCTGAAGTTATATTAGTCTTTTGTAGCCTAACACCATTCAGCTGTATATTTATTAAACAAGTCAACTCTTCTAAAACTGTAGTGTGGTAACTATAAAATGAATCTTGGGAGAAATAACCCTTGGGCTATATAGAACTGAAAGGATGAATATCAATATTAAGATGTGGGGACAAAATTAAGGTTTAGCTAAGATGCACTATAAATGCATTTAGGTTTCAGAACTAGTAGCCCAATCTGCATGTAAAAAGGAGTGCTTTTATAAACAATTAATGCTCTTTGCAACATACAAGCACACAGAAGTTATTCGTGCATAGTTAGGAAGTCATTTTCTGAGACTTTGGCTGGAAATCTAGGTTTCATGGATGAAACACTTTGGGTAACATCTCCAATATTTCCCTTGAGAAAATGAAGTAACAAAATCCATTAGACACTTAAAACTAATAGATATTCTTTAATGTGGCTCCAGGTCTCTTTGTCTTGGCATGTTGTGGTGTTTTGGCACAAAGGACCATCAGAAAAACCATTTCTGTCTTTGAAGATGATAGATTCTGCACACTTAATCCATTAATCTGAGCTGATGGGCTTTTGCCCAGAGTTAAAATATTTTCTCCTTACATAATGGTTTTCATATTAAATCATCGAATAACACTAATTTTTCTGACGACTGCATTTAATTCCATTTTCTAGATGTAGAAAATTAAAGTGAGAGAGGAGGTTAACTTTTTCTATTTTTTTTTTATTTTTATTTTTTTTAACGAGGACTTCCATAGTGCTTGGTATATGTGTTCAAGCTCTCTTCTAAGTGTTTTATAAAATATGAACTCGTGTGGTCCACATAACTACCCTATGACTCTGATACTATTATCTTCATTTAATAGGTGATAAAGATGAAACGCAGAGAAGTCAAGCAGCTGGCCAGCTTGGCACGCGGATGCTAAGTGAGAGAGCAGAGGTGCAGCTCATGCTGTCTAGGTCTAGAGTCTGGGCTCTGACCATTACACTACACGGCCTCTAAGGCTCCATCCAGACCACCCTCGTGGTGAATACCAAGAGCCAAGAATAGAAACGAGAATACTTAACATTTCCAGACCCCCTTTCTCATCCCCCGCTGACACTAGCTCCCCATAGACTGCATTCAAATCTTCAAAGTGAAATTTCAGGCTGAACGTTTTAAACTTGGGGAAGATGGAGCCTTTGAGATCACAGAGGAGCAATCTTGGAAGGTGGGACTATGCTGAATGACTTAGCATCAAGAATATTTAATGTGCTTAGTGAAAACGATCACTGGGTGGTGGTCTGTTTATTCGGAAAAGCTACTTTTAAGTTGCAGGTCCCGCTTCCTGCACCTCCACTGGCCCAGACTGATGAGGCCAGAAGAGCTGTACATTTTACTAGAAAAAAAGAAACATCAGGAAATGACTAAAGAGCCACCAGCCAGGGCTGTACCTCCCTCACATAAGGAGCCAAGCAGCACTTTCCCAGGTTGACCCGAGGCATTGGTACTCTTGTAGAAAGAAAGATGTCCTATCATTGTTATTAATGGAATTATAACCTAGCCTGAGAGCTTCGAGATATGAAAATATCCCCATCTTAACCAGGGAGCTCTTCACTGTTGGTTCAAAATAGAGAGGTGTGGGCCGGGCACAATGGCTCACGCCTGTAATCCCAGCATTTTGGGAGGCTGAGGCGGGTGGATCATGAGGTCACGTGTTCCAGGCCAGCCTGACCAACATAGTGAAACCCGTCTCTACTAAAAATACAAAAATTAGCCGGGCGTAGTGGTGCGTGCCTGTAATCCCAGCTACTCAGGAGGCTGAGGCAGGAGAATCACTTGAACCCAGGAGGCGGAGGTTGCAGTGAACCGAGATCGTGCCACTGCACTCCAGCCTGGACGACAGAGCGAGACTCCGTTTCAAAAAAAAAAAAAGAGAGAGGTGTGGCTTTTAATTTTTATTCTCTAGCAGGAGCTAATTGGGGGGACTATGCATTGACAGAAAGGCAGTTGAAGGTGAGGACCCTGTGGAGCCAGGACATCTGGGTGTCATTAGCCATCATGAGGGGCCAGCACACATGAGGGGTGGCAGAAAGGAAAAGAATCTCTGGCCAGAATATGGAAGTCATGGCTGGAAGCAACACTGGCTTTATTTTTGGAAAAGAGTTGGCCGGGCACGGTGGCTCATGCTGGTAATCCCAACACTTTGGGAGGCCAAGGCGGGCGGATCACCTGAGGATGAGAGTTTGAGACCAGCCTGGCCAACATGATGAAACCCCACCTCTACTAAAAATACAAAAATTAGCTGGGCATGGTGGCGGGCACCTGTAATCCCAGCTACTCAGGAAGTTGAGGCAGGAGAATCTCTTGAACCCAGGAGGTGGAGGTTGCAGTGAGCCGAGATCACACCACTGCACTCCAGCCTGGGTGACAGAACAAGCCTGTCTCAGAAGAAAGGAAAGACTTTTCTCTTCTCTTCTCTTCCCCTTCCTTTCCTTTCTTTTCCTTTCCTTTCCTTTCCTTTTTTCTTTTTTCTTTTCTTTTGTTTTCTTTTCTTTTCTTTTTTCTTTCTTTCCTTCCTTCCTTCCTTCCTTCCTTCCTTCCTTCCTTCCTTCCTTCCTTCTTCAAATTCTGAAATAATTCTGGATGCCTCTCATTCTTTATACCCCCAGGATAAATAATTTAGCTAGTCTATTGCAAGAAGAAAAAAAATACTAGGTCCATCCATGAAGATGGGGTGGGTTTCATTTTATTCATTTATTATTTATTATTCATTTCTCACCATTTAGAAAGCTTCCAAAGCTCTCCTATCATCAGATCCACAAAATCCAGGCTTCTAATAACTCTTTTTATCTTCAGTAGCCTTGATCTTCACCAGGCTTTAGTTGCAGTCTCTTCCTGTCATGCCAAAGTTTTAAAGTAAAACTCACTTTGGTCAGTGGGACTGGTAGAAGCAGTTTGGTCATCAACAAATAACTGTTATGGGTTGTTGGGTGGTTTTTCTTTTCTTCCTATTTTTTGGCAAATATCACTTAGAATGATTTATGTTTACTCATTCAAAAGCTCTAACTGTCCCAAAGAGAAGACAACCACAAAAATTTCCTCTGAAAGTGATGCAGCAGCAGCTGCCTAGGAACTGTTTAGCAGTCATTCACTCAGGGCTATAGAGGAGCGGTTATAGGGATATCACACATCGATTAGAAATCACTCTACTGGGCCGGGCACGGTGGCTCATGCCTGTAATCCCAGCACTTTGAGAGGCCGAGGTGGGTGGATTATGAGGGCAGGAGATCAAGACCATCCCGGCTAACACAGTGAAACCCCGTCTCTACTAAAAATACAAAAAAAATTAGCTGGGCGTGGTGGCGGGTGCCTGTAGTCAGTCCCAGCTACTCAGGAGGCTGAGGCAGGAGAATGGCGTGAATCCGGGAGGCAGAGCTTGCAGTGAGCCGAGATCATGCCACTGCACTCCAGCCTGGGCGACAGAGCGAGACTCCGTCTCAAAAAAAAAAAAACCACTCTACTGAAAGTATAAAGAAGATTTCAAGACAACTTACTTGAATTCCCTATTCTACAATTTGAACAGATTCCTTGATATTGCATATTAAATCATAAGGAGAAAAAAATCTGATTTTGGTCTCTTTGTGGTCTAAAATCCTAGCAAAAAGTACAGAGAAAAGTTTAATCCATTTTAAATAGGTTCTGTTGCCATAGGCTTTCTATATACACAATGCATTAAGCCTTGCCATGGTCTTTGCAGGTGGCTTTATTGACAGAGGTTACTTGGATAATGCCATGCAGGGGTTAAAAACATGACCTTCAGGGCCAGGGGACCTGGCACTGAGTCTCACAGCTTGCAAAGGTGCAAGTTCCTGGACCCCTCTAAGCTACAGTGTCATTTGTAAATAAGGGTGCTGGTGCTGTCACACAGGGTCATTGCAGGCATTTAACCAAATAACATTTGTATAGTTTCTCGCATAGTGTCTGGCATAGAATAAGCATTCAATAAATATTAACAGCAGCATTAGATTCTCATAGGAGCGTGAACCCTATTGTGAACTGTGCATACAAGAGATCTAGGTTGCGTACTTCTTATAAAAATCTAACTAATATCTGATGATTTGAGGTGGAATCGTTTCATCTCAAACCCCAGCTCCCTGGTCTGTGGAAAAATTGTCTTCCACAAAACCAGTCCCTGGTTATTTTAAAGACAACTCCTTCTTGCAACATTTGCACTGCTTAATATTCAAGTTTAAGTTGGATGGAGCTGGATTTTGAATTCTTTCAGGCTGTTTCTATTTCACAGGCAAAATTCACTGCCACACTTGGAAAGGCCAAGGGGTAAGTTGTTGTCTTATTCATTAACAAAAGGTAAGGTGAACACAGAAGTTCAGTAGAAAATGCAGGTTATAACACATGTCCAGAATGATGCCATTTTTAAAAATGTGTATAATACTTGTTTGGAAGCCCATATATCCAAATGTTAATATTAGTTATCCCTGATTGCCCCTTATTTTCTATTTTACACTTTTTCTTAGATTTTCTGCAGGGAAGCTGTATTACTTTCTTATTAAAGAAAAACAACAAATGCTATATTTATATATGTGTGTGTGTGTATATATATATACAATTTTTTTTCTTTTTTGAGACAGGGTCTCACTCTGTCACCTAGGCCCGAGTGCTGTGGCATGATCTCAGCTCACTGCAGCCTTGACCTCCTAGGCTCAAGTGATCCTCCCACCTCGGCCTTCTGAGTAGCTGGGACTACAGGCACACACCACCATGCCTGGCTAATTTCAAAATTTTTAACAGACATGAAGTCTCAATATGTTGCCCAGGCTGGTCTCAAACTCATGGGCTCAAGCAATCCTCCCACCTCGGTCTCCCAAAGTGCTAGGATTACAGGCATAAGCTGCTGTATCCAGCCAACAAATGCTATTTATAAAAAGAAAGAACTGTATAGTCACTGTAGAACCAATTTGTAGATGGGTATGGAAGCCCAGCTTCAGTCTCCAGGTATGGAGAAGTAGAGATGGAGACTGTAGCAATGTGAGCAGGGAGCCCTGGGGATTGCTTGTGAGCCCTGAGGGTCATTTGGTAAGGCACTGCAACTTCATAGCAATTGGTATTTCAGAATCTTCAGTGAGGTTTTATACCTGCCCTACCCACCAGAGTCTTGTTCTTATCCTCAGTTGTTCCAAGTATGTGAATAACTCTAGAAACTGATCTGGTATCCCCAAAGGCTCTCTGGACTTCTGAGGTCAGTAACACTAGATACAGGCTCTGCGCACCTGCTATCAAAGTAATGGCCCCCAAACTTAACAGGTGTGCAGAAGCACAGTTTTCAAGCGTCTGGAGCTCTGACTTGCTTTGGATCATTATCATAGGCCCTGGATTTTTAATTGCTCTGCAAGGGCACTAGGCCAGGCCTCATGAGCAAGGTGAATATAGTCACGTGTTGCTTAACAACAGGGATGTGCTCTAAGAAATGTAAATGTATCATCAGGCAGTTTCATCATGTGCGAATCTTGTAGTGTGTACTAACACAAACCTAGACAGCATAGCCTTCTGCATACCGAGGCTGCATGGTGCAGCCTATTGCTCCTAGGCTACAAACCTGTACAGTAGATTGCTGTACTGACTACTGTAGGCAATTGGAACCAATGGTAAGCATTAAAAGTATGTATCTAAACATACCTTCACATAGAAAAGACACAGTAAAATATGGTATAAAACAGGGGCCCCCCACCCCCGGGCCACGGACCGGTAGCGATCCAGGCTGCATAGCAGGAGATAAGCAGCTTCATCTGTATTTACAGCTGCTCCCCCATTGCTCACATTATCGTCTGAGCTCCACCTCCTGGAGGATCAGCGGTAGCATTAGATTCTCCCAGGAGCGCAAACCCTATTGTGAACTGCGCATGTAGTTGTGCGCTTCTTTTTCTTTTCTTTTTTTTTTTTTTTTTGAGACCGAGTCTAGCTCCATTGCCCAGGCTGGAGTGCAGTGGCACGATGAGATCTCAGCTCACTGCCACCTCCGCCTCCCGGGTTCAAGCGATTCTCTTGCCTCAGCCTCCCAAGTAGTTGGGATTACAGGTGCCTGCCACCGTGCCTGGCTAATTTTTGTATTTTTAGTAGAGATGGGGTTTCACTGTATTGGCCAGGCTGATCTCGAACTCCTGACCTTGTGATTCACCCGCCTCGGCCTCCCAAAGTGCTGTGATTACAAGCACGAGCCACTGCGCCCTGTCAGTTGTGCGCTTCTTATGAGAATCTAACTAATGCCTGATGATCCAAGGTAGAACAGTTTTATCCTGAAACGCCCCCCAATCCCTGGTCCGTGGGAAAATGGTCTTCCACAAAACCAGGCCCTGGTGCCAAAAAGGTTGAGGACCGCTGGTAAAAAATAAAAAATGATACATTTGTATAAGGCACTTACCATGAACAGAGCTTACAAGGCTGGAAGTTGCTTTGGGTGGGTGAGTGAGTAAGTGAGTGGTGAGTGAATGTGAAGGCCGAGGACATTACTCTACATTACTGTAGACTTTATAAACACTGGACACTTAGGCCACCCTACATTTATTTTAAAATTTTTTTATTCTATAATAAATTAATCTTAGCTTACTGTTACTTTTGTACTTTATACGCTTTTTAAAAAAACGTTTTGACTCTTTTGTAATAACACTTAGCTTAAAACACTAACACATTGGACAGCTGTATGAAAATATTTTCTTTACATCCTATTGTATAAACTTTTTCCTGTTATTAAAATTTTTCATTTTTTATTTTTACTTTCTAAACATTTTTGTTAAAAACTAAGCCACAGACACACACATTAGCCTGCACAGCGTAAGGCTCATCAATATCACTGTCTTCCACCTCCATGTCTTGTCCCACTGGAAGGTCTTCAGGGGTAATAACACGCATGGAGCTGTCATCTCTGATAATAGCAATGCCTTCTTCTGGAATTCCTCCTGAAGGGCCTGTCTGAGGCTGTTTTACAGTTAACTTTTTTTTTTTTTTTTTTGAGACGTAGTCTTGCTCTGTCGTCCAGGCTGGAGTGCAATGGCATGATCTCGGCTCACTGCAACCTCTGCCTCTCAGGTTCAAGCAATTCTCCTGCCTCAACCTCCCAAGTAGCTGGAATTACAGGTCCAGCCAATTTTTTTGTATTTTAGTAGAGACAGGGTTTCACCATGTTGGCCAGATTGGTTTCGAACTCCTGGCCTCAAGTGATTTGCCCACCTCGGCCTCCCAAAGTGCTAGGATTACAGGCGTGAGCCACCATGCCCGGCTACAGTTAACTTTTTAAATCTAAGTTGAAGGAGCACACTCTCAAATAACAATAAAAAATATAGTAAATACATAAACCCAGTAACGTAGTCATTTATTATTATCAAGTATTATGTACTGTACATAATTTATGTGCTATACTTCATACATTTAGCAGCTCAGTAGGCATGTTTGTTTGTTTGTTTGTTTGTTTTGTGATGGAATCCTACTCTGTCACCAGGCTGGAGTGCAATGGCAAGATCTTGGCTCACTGCAACCTCCACCTGCCGGGTTCCAGCGATTCTCCCACCTCAGCCTCCTGAGTAGCTGGGATTACAGGCATGTACCACCACGCCTGGCTAATTTTTTGTATTTTTTAGTAGAGACGGGATTTCACCATTTTGGCCAGGCTGGTCTCGAACTCCTGAACTCAAGTGATTCGCCCGCCTTGGCCTCCCAAAGTGCTGAGATTACAGTCGTGAGCCACAGCGCCCAGCCTCAGTAGGTTTCTTTACACCAACATCACCACAAACACATGAGCAATGTGTGGCACGACCACATTACGATGTCACTAGGTGATAGGAATTTTTCAGCTCCATTATAATCTTATGGGCCACTTGTTGTATGTATGGTTTGCCACTGACTGAATTATCATTAGGTGGTGCACAACTGTACCTTCTTTTACTGTTTTAAAATATGAGTGGCTTCCTCTTCCCACTCAAATAATCCTAGTGGTCTGTCTTTGTTTTCCCCCTTGGCCGAGCTATTTCAGTAATGATTTCTCTTTGACTCATTTACTTCCGTTTCCATGATCTCAAAAGTTTTTTTTCTTCTACTCCCGCCATTTTAATTTAGGGAAACATATATAATTTTTAGATTATTTGATTTAAAAACCTGAATTCTAAATCTCACCTCATTTTATTTACGTTTCAGTGGCATATGTGAAACAAAAACATTTTTCCCTTTAGGGCTTATTTATTAAATTTTTTAAAAACCTCAGAGAAAAAGATTTGGCCACGTTTTTGTCTCTTTTTATGGCTACAAATATAACATCAGGAATATATATCAGAATTAATGTGCTTCGGAGTTGCATTTTTCACAGTTGGCCACAAGAGCTTTTTGCTTAGCTATCTCGAGTTGCATTGGAACTGAGTTTTCTGTATAATTTTTTTCTCTACTTAACTGTAGAAGGAAACACATGTCCAAACTGAGGATAGCCCCACTTTAAGTTTCAACATGGTTTGGGTTTTGCAGCATCCAAGATTTTCCTAACTACACACCTCTTTTTTTTTTTCTTTTCTTTTCTTTTTTGGTCTTAAAACACACTCTTTTGGCTGATTCAATAAGCAGTTCCTGCCAACCAGTTGCTTTTATGGTAATTGACAGCGTAGCTGATTTTTGGAACCTTGGAATCTAAAAAGGCATTTTAGCTCAGACTTTGGAGAGGCTGAGCCAAGCTACTTGCAGAGTAAGAGATACAGCCGAGCCAAATGTGGGGCAGTCAGACCCTGAGTCTGTGCATGCTAATGAACTACTCTCAAGAGTCTACATACCAGCAGCTAGCTCCAACTTGCATTTTCCCTCTTTCACAACATGCACAATCCTTCCCTCTCCTGTCTGATTGTTTCTGGAGCTACTAGGTGCCACTTCTCGAGTGGAGCCGGTGAGACCACCTGTCAGCAGTGGACAGACATGTCAGGACCCCTGTGACCACCAGTGGTTGGTACACAGACCCACTGCTCCTCAAATACTGACCATGAGCTGAAAAGACACAACACACAGCACACTTGAGCCAGAGAAGAGCTGATAAGTTTTTACTTCAAAGGGAAAGAGCATAAGAAAAAAAAATTACAACACTTAATACAACCAGTTAGTATAATGAGAAGATTGTAAATTTTCTGAATTCCCGTCAAATGATATCAGTTCTCTAAAAGCTGCGACATTTCTGCAGATTTCATCTTAGCACAACAAATAGAAAAAAAAACAAAAAACAAACTCCCCAGACTCCCAGATCTTTAGAGTCCTTGCTTTCCTAAAAAAGCACAAATGTTTCAGAGTCAAAGGGCTCTGTTTGCTATCTTCCTTTTGCCGGTTTGGCTCTTCTGGGAACCAAAACACGTTACTCCACAGGAGGTGGCTCTTGGACTCAAAATACCCAAGTGACACTGGGCAGCCCACCAGTCACAGCCTCAGGAAAAGTGTGCCCTTCTAACATCAATTCATTTTTTTGAACTAAAATCACTTTGAACACAGAGACTGCCCACCCCCCGCACTTCCCAAGTGGTAGTAAGCAGCTTTTCCTTGTTGATTTCAGTCTTTGAGACTGAGCTTTGTTGTATGCAGTTTTCACACTGACTATTGATAGAGAAGCAACATGTCTCTATTCTTCATTACTTTCTTTAACAGAAATTCTTTTTTTCATTGTATTATTCTTTATGTTCTAGGGTACATGTGCACAACGTGCAGGTTTGTTACATAGGTATACATGTGCCATGTTGGTTTGCTACACTCATCAACTTGTCATTTACATTAGGTATTTCTCCTAATGCTTTCCCTCGCCCAGCCCCCCACCTCCCGACAGGCCCCGATGTGTGATGTAAGACGATTTTCTTCTGTTATTGGAGAGGAACCCAATCTATACCTAGTGACATTGAATGTGCCCATCTGCCTGAAGAATAAAATACAGAATTCAGTCTATTGAATCCTGTGTAGTACATTGCTGAGATTTGTAAAACCCAATTAAGAATATCTGAATGGGGATTTGAGTCTACGTTTTTGCACTTCAAAGGTATTTTCATAGGCACCAAAGTGTCAAACACATACACCCGAAGAGTAAGCAGAATTTTATAATTTCACAGTTGGCTGCAGTAAACGTGTTTCTCAGTGGAACAAGTTCAAGGAGTCAGCCACAGGGAGTGCTAGCTACAGCCAGGAGCTCATGAGGCTGCAAGACATACAAGTTGACTCCTCATCTTAAATAGAAGCTCTCCGTGGACCTGAGCCGTGAATTACATCTTCTCCTTCCACGTGCAGGCTCCATGCATTGATGGTATTGATGCATTGACGGGTTCTGCAACCCATAACATATTTGATAGCCACAGGCTTTCTTCTTGTCTGTGCAGTAACCACTCTGAGATTGACAGTTCAGGTAGGGAACCGGGTTCTGGTCTCCTTCGCCTATGTGAGATGGCTTCATCTGGGAGCCAGAGTGTCAGTTACATAGTCTTCTCTAAATTATGTTTTGTTATTTCCCTAACGTTATTTAAGCCTCATGGAACTTATTCTGCTTTTGCCAAGTCTTTCCATTGAATAAATATCTCCATAACCTATTGCTTCACTTTGGCAACAGAATTGTTGCAATTTGTGGGCAAAATGGAGCAAAGGCCTAACTCATTTTTTTTTCCTCTGTAAAATGTCCAATTTGCTGGCTTTCCTTCTCCCAAACGAAAGCCTTGACTTGTTCTCTGTTCTGGTAGCACCTTGTCTCTGTCCTTACTGAGTGAAGATTTACAGATAGGAGAATAGAACTCAATAAAAAATGACTTCGCAGATACCATGGAGACATGCTATCCATACACATAGTCAGTAGTAGTAAATAAATTAGGACATAAGGTGCTCAGAATTGTGCCTGGCACGTAGTAAATGATCTGTAAATCAGTGTATCAGAGTTCTGTAAATTACAAATGATCATTCTTTTCCTGCATTTACATGAGTTACTTTATATTGCAAAATTGTGGAAAGTAGCAGAGGTATAGCTAAGCATCCAGGCTGACCCTGTAAGAGCCAGAAGCTGGCAGAGCTGCAGAAGGTAACGATCTAACTGTTCACAGATCCAATTATTTCCCCCAAAGGATCCCTAAAACCTTATAAAATGCTGCCTGAGTAGTCAGTGAAAGGAGACCAAAGGAACTAACACTTGTTGTTCCATTCTGGGCCAGACACACATGATCTCTTGTGTTCTTCACAACAACCTTGCCATTTGTTCACTAAATGCTTTTGTTTTGTTTGTTCGCCTTGTTTATTTAAGTTCCTTAGGTGAAGGGTTGTGAAAAGAGCTCAGAGTGACCCATGGTTGTCTCATGGTCTATACCTTAAGGCTTAACTCAGGATATGTCAGCAGGCTTTCCCCATTCTTTTCCTCCAGAGAGGGCATCAAAGCTTGGCTGCCTCATGGGCATATAATTTATTTTCTCTTGACTGTCTCTTCCTGGGAAATTTTGCCCTGGTTAGACTATATGACGATCATGTTGACGTTATTCTTCTCAAAACTCTTCTAGTTCTGTGACTCTCTTAGAGCTCAGAATGGAAATTAGGTTGCATTTCCTAACTAGCCTTGAGCAGTGCAGAGAAAAAGAAATTGTGAGAAATATTGGGTTGGCAGGGGCGGGGGGGGGGGTAAAAGGAAGGGAGAGGACTAAGGGCAGGAAAAGACAGTTTTGCAAAGGCCGTAGAACTAGCAGAGGGCCTTGCATTTTCCAGATTTCCTATGTGCAGCACAGTGCCAAGTGCAGTAGCTCCCCAGTAATATTGATTATTGTTGTTGATGATGATGACGATGATGATGAAGAGGGGCTTACCCACTGTCTGGTTTTGGAGTCTCAACCCCACTCCTTTGCTCGGATGCCATGCCAGTAGCCTCTCTACTACCACCCTACATCTTTCCCTTCAGTAGGTAAATTTTTGTGTTACTCATACCAGATTATTTTAGCCTAAGGAGCTTGAGAACCCACTTTCGTGGGTTCTTTATATTTATGTGGTGTTGGGAGACATTTGTGTTCTGAGTGAAGCAGCAAATCTAAACCAAAGATGTGAGTGCAGAAGCAAAAGCTAGCATCCTAACTTTCATTTCCTGCAGCAGCAGGAGGAGGCGTTGTTTTGGAAATTGCGTTGTTTGGAAGTGCCTGCTTCTTCTAATAAATATGCCAGGAAATCCTGTATTGCTATCACCACTGGGTCTGTTACTCATTTGCTAACTAGCAGAGGGAACTATTTGCCCATCCTTTGTCTGAAATAAATGTTTGATAACTGGCCAGGCACGGTGGCTCACGCCTGTAATCCCAGCACTTTAGGAGGCCGAGGCAGGCGGATCACGAGGTCAGGAGTTCGAGATCAGCCTGATCAACATGGTGAAACCCTGTCTCTACTAAAAATACAAAAATTAGCCAGGCGTGGTGGCGGGTGCCTGTAATCCCAGCTACTTAGGAGCCTGAGGCAGAAGAATTGCTTGAACCTGGGAGGTGGAGGTTGCAGTGAGCCGAGATCGCACCACTGCACTCCAGCCTGGGCAACAGAGCGAGCCTTCATCTCAAAAAAAAAAAACAAAAAAGAAAAAAGAAAATTTTATAACCATGAAATTATAGAATCATTGAGCCAGAAGCACTCCCAAGGTTTTCTAGAACCCCCCCTTTTTTATTTTAACTTTCTTAGAGACAGGGTCTTGCTCTGTTGCCCAGGCTGCAATGCAGTGGCACAATCACTGCTTACTGCACCGTCACCCCCCTGGGCTCAAGCAATCCTCCCACCTCAGCCTCCTGAGTAACTGGGAATACAGGTGAACACCCACTACACCCAGCTATTTTTATTTTTATTTTTAGTGGAGATGAGGTCTCACTATGTAGCGCAGGCTGGTCTTGAATTCCTAGGCTCAAGCAATCCCCCTGCCTTGGCCCTCCCAAAGTGCTGGGATTACAGATATGAGCCACTGTGCCCAGCCAAAACTCCCTGATTTTATAGTTAGAGAACTGAATCCCTGACATTGTGGGAGGTCATAATCTGCCCCCAGGTTACACCACAGGTGGGTAGTAGGGCAAGGCCGGAACCTGGCCCCAGGTACAGTCAGCACTCTTTTCCTTATGCTGTTTGTCTTCTGATCCAAAAGGCCCAATTTCTCAGAGTAAATAACTTCAGATTTTTGTATAGCTATGAGAGCTACCTTTTATTCTTTACTACCCACTGTCATCTTATTTCTGCCCCTTTGCAATTTTTTTTGCATCTTAATATAAACTGCTTTATCGTTACTAAAAGCAAACTAATTTTCAACCATATTTCCTGAAGAACTTTTACTTCTGGTCATTAGTGATGAAACTCCTGAGATGAGAAAAGCAAGGAAAAAAATAAAAATAATTGAATTTTTGCTTTTCTTTACAGACACTCTGGAAAACGGATTCAATAAGGGTGACAGGTGAGCAAAATGTTCCCATTGGCCGTTCCTGCTTTTCAGCGATGGCATTTTCAATGCAAACTGCAGTGAGTTTGATCGTTTACTTTCTGTTTTGCTTAACTCCAGCGCAGCTAACAGAAAAGGACCAAGCAAGGATGACACGTATTGGAAGGAGATCAACGCAGCTATGGCCTTAACAAACCTTGCACAGGGAAAGGACAAACTGCAGGGAACTACCAGCTGCATCATCCAGAAGTCATCCCATATAGCAGAAGTAAAGACTGTCAAAGTGCCACTGGTGCAGCACTTTTAAGAGCTTGTTGCTTTTCAGATCCAATGGATGTTCTTTCCAGTGTTTTCATCAACCCTCATCCTAAGAGCCAAAGCAGGGATGAAAATGACTCTCTCCCAAAGCTCTTCTTATTTTTAATTATCCCAAATATATCACTTAGTTGCTTCTATAAAAGACATATAAATTATAAAAAACTCATTTTAATCAAAAATATTAACTTATTTTATGTTACTCAAACTATGCATAAAACGTCTGCATTACCATTACAGTAAGTGCCTTGCTTCCCGAAAATAAGCTCCAACGTGGGCATAGTTGAACAGCTATGCCTCAAAATGCCAACGCCATATGCTTATTAGCCTGTGTGCATCATTCCAGACGGGCCTAATCATTCCAGGACTGAAACCAGAATCGCTGAAAGCCCTTGAAATACATTCAATAATTCATATGTTAAAACTTGGATATCTGTTCAGCCCATATGAAATCTTCCTTTTAAAAAAAGTCTACAGTATTGAAAATTGTTCAATGTGCTTTTCAGAGTGATGGTGAGAATTTTATGCATGTATCTTGCCTGCATATTTGATATGTTACAAACTTCCAAAATTCAAGGTGCAGCGATCCACATAACGTTGTACATTTAAGAAGTGATTCCTTCAAGCTAATTTAAAATTTCATTGAACACATGGTGACCAGGAAAACTTTTTTTCAAGCACTGTTGGAAAGCACCACAAAGCCCTTTAGAATTAATCTGGATTTGTTTCTCAAGTTCTGCTGAAGTTTAAAAAAAAGAACTTTATTATACAAATAACTCAAAATTTTCCTGTGTAAAACTAAACCTGTAGTTTTAAGACATAATCCTGTTTGCATTAGAGCTCACTGTCTTTTTGTGATGGAAACTGTGTTCATATGGAATAACTAAAAATCTTTTATTTGGTTCGTTTCAAATTACAATTGCTGATGGACAATTTGTATTGCAGCGAGAACAACAGAATGAAAGAAATGTATCTCTGTGCGGCTATACATATACATACATAAAATTGATTTTTAAATTTAAAACATATGGAAAACAAAACCTTGAACAGTTTGAATTTTGCCAAGTTGGACATTAAAGTAAAAATGAAGTGAAATCATGCGTTGAAAGAAAACATTTTGTTTCTAAATTAGACTACCATTGAGTGAGAACAATCAATATCAAGAAAGAAGACTGTCTTTCTCATCTAAACAATAATATTCTAATCAGCTTGGGAAGACCTGAAACTTGAATAAACAGTGGAAATGCCAAATATAACAGAGGGTATGTGCTACAGAGAAGTGAAAAGGGTTCGACTCTTTTATGATGGGATTTTTTTTTCTGGGTATGTAATCTATTTTTTTTTTAAACTGGAAAGCATTTTTGTCAGTGTGAATGAGGGTCAATAGTGCAGCCAAGTGATGACATTTTTCTTTATTTTGCAAAATGCTTTTAAAACCGAAGGCTGCTCTAGTTGACGGACAGTATCAGTCTTGATCTAAATTGTAGGACACTTTTTCATGTAACATAACATTTGGGGATTGGGTTTATTTAGTGTAATGAAGATAATTTGATATAAAAATATTTTGTGTATATATATATTTTTACTTTGTTTTCTAAATTGCTGTTTGCAGTAACAGTAAGCGCAAAGCAAAATATATAAGTTATGACTGTATGATCAGATGAAGTATGAGTTCTTTTGGTTTGCATCCTTAAATAGTTAGAGATCTCTGATAAAAACTTTGGAATCTTTGCAAAACAATACAAAAATGCCAAAATGTGAGCATGTCAATGAAAACTAAAGACAAATACTTCACTCTTTTTCATACTATTATAAGTTATTCTGGTATTAAATATGTTAATAAAAGTGTTTTTGTTTTGACATATTTCAGTTAAATGAATGAATGCTGGTTGTATTTTATTTGAATGAGTCATGATTCATGTTTGCCATCTTTTTAAAAAAAATCAGCAAATTTCTTCTATGTTATAAATTATAGATGACAAGGCAATATAGGACAACTATTCACATGATTTTTTTAATACCAAAGGTTGGAAGATTTTATAATTAACATGTCAAGAAGACTTTATAATAAGCACATCCTTGGCAATATCTCCAATTGCAATGACTTTTTAATTTATTTTTTTCTTTTGCTGCTTTAGTATTTTCTGGATATTAAAATCCCCCAGTCCTTTCAAAGAATCTTGAACAATGCTGAGCCGGCAGCTGAAAATCTAACTCATAATTTATGTTGTAGAGAAATAGAATTACCTCTATTCTTTGTTTTGCCATATGTAATCATTTTAATAAAATTAATAACTGCCAGGAGTTCTTGACAGATTTAAAATAAAAGTTAATTTCTAGACCTCGATGATCGTATGGATTTTGTTTTCCTTTGAGAGCTGACCAGGTAGATGAAGCAGTAGAACAGACGGGCCCATTATATTCAGCAATTCTCCTTAGACTGTTAAGGGATATGATACGGGAGTGCTGCATTTGTATTAGGTTTGAATTTCATCACCTTAGGCCACCAATCCAGCTTTTAAAGACTGAGGAAAAGGGAGTGTGATGCTGACTATTAAAATACGTAACTTTAAAATGAACATTTTCACGTAATACCTTCTTTCCCTCACTAATACAATTAGCATTATTTGTTGTGTGCTCTGCACTGGAGAGAAAACCTTGGCTTTGAAGCTAGACAGAACTACCTTTGAATCTCAGCTCTGTCCCTTACTACTTAGTCATTCTTATCTAGTTTCTTCATCTGCAAAGTGGGAGTAAGGAGCTATACCTTGTAGGTACTTGTTTGCACTAAGATTGAGATAAAATGCAATACATAAAGTGCCTACCTCAGTGTCTATCAGATAACTGACAGCTGGTAACTGGAACATATTATTGCATAGTTACAATTCCTCTATCCAGGCTTTATGCACAAGAAAGTAGAAATATTTAAAATAAATGGAACATAAGACATGGGTAGTTTAATGGACAGCTGTAGAGAGGGAGAGATGCCTGACAAGAAAAGCTGCTGTGCAATGGTGAAAGTTGGTATCAGAGTTAGGAAGGCCTTCAAGGAAGATCATTTTAGCATCATCACTTTGAACTTCCAGGCAAAAAGCATAAAGTGTTGCAAAGCCAAGGCAGAACAGACATTCCAACATAAAACACGATATGTGCTGTCGCTTCCTTCTTTGGGATAAACAAGAATTGCTTTCCCTCTATTTGTCCTGCTTGATACTGTTCAAGATGGCTAAGAAAAACTCAAGCTGCTGCCTGTGTTCTCCGTCTGCTCCAAGTAGCAATGTTTAACACACAGTGGCAACAGCCATAGCCTGCTTTTAAACTTATCCAGCTCAATGGTGTCACAGCATGCAAATAAACACACAGAAGAAGAGCAAGCCCCCCATGCTGTCCTGCCAGGGATGGCATAGGCAAGTCATGCCTTGGAAGGCAGTGTGTTGTGGTGGTAAGAACCTGGGCTGGCATGCTCTGGCTTTGCTACTTCACTTCTTAGTACCTTTGGGGAATAAGCATAAGCCTTCTTTCTATACCCATTGTTTGCACCTATAAAATTAGACCTGTGAAATTTACCTACTCCAACAATCTGTTGTGGGGAGTCAATGAGGCAGTCGATATAAAAGCACTTTGCAAACTGCATGGCACTGTACAAATGTTAGCTATTATGACCGTATTCCACACAGCCCTAAAAGGCCTCATGTCTCACACTTTTTGGCACTATAAACTGTAGTTTCCATGAGGCTTATAGGACCCCTAGATTCTATCAGATATGTGTTAGGGTCACCATCATTGGGTCCTTGTGAGCACTAAGAACTTCTTGATCCTGTTCTTTTTTTTTTTTCTTCTTGAGATGGAGTCTTACTCTGTCGCCCAGCCTGGAGTGCAGTGGTGCGACCTCGGCTCACTGCAACCTCTGCCCACCCCGGGTTCAAGCGATTCTCCTGCCTCAGCCTCCCGAGTAGCTGGGACTACAGGCATGTGCCACCATACCTGGCTAATTTTTTAGTTTTAGTAGAGACAGGGTTTCACCATGTTGGCCAGGCTGGTCTCGAACTCCTGACCTCAGGTGATCCACCTGCCTCGGCCTCTCAAAGTGCTGAGATTACAGGTGTAAGCCACCGTGCCCAGTGAGTCCTGTTCTTCTTTGTAACCATTATGATTAGAATTAGAAGATAGATTGCCACACTGCAGGAATAGAATCCTGACTTCACCACTCCGAGCTTTGAGACCCATCTTAGAGATGGACTAAAACTTTGGTTTGGGAGAAGGGCGAATTGGCCACAATAAACTTTTTCTCTCAAGGCAAGGAAAAACAGATTTCTGAGTTTGGAAACAAAAAAAAAGCTGAGGTGTTTTTACATTTTGCACAAATGACTCCATGCGAATTCACCCCATGTAAGATGGTCTCACTAGGTCTTCTACAACAAATTTTAGCCCAAAGCCAGTTTCTGGAAATTTGACCTACAATGAGTCTAATCTGACAGATATTTTTGACTTTTAAACAAAATGTAAATTTTTAATTACAAGTGTTTTAAAAAATTATAGATGTAATTTATGCTAATTGTAGAAAATTGTAAACAGTATAGAAGGGTACAAGATAAAAAGCACCTACGTGGGGATCTATTATTTTTGGATCTATTATAATTTATTTAGCAGATATCCCACTGATGAACTTTTGGGTTATTTCCAATTTTTAATTATTATAAACTAGTGCTACTCAAAGTGCTATTTCACATTGGGATAAGGAGCTTGCAACAAAATGGACTTCTTTCTTCATTCAAGAAACTCTTTTTATAAGAAAAAAAAGTCAGCTGAATGTACAATGCTCTTAGCAATGTAGTTGATTTACATTAAGCAGCACTGATAAACAATGACTCACGTCGGGCACAGTGGCTCACACCTGTAATCCTAGCATTTTGGGAGGCCAAGGTGGGTGGATCATTTAAGGTCAGGCGTTCAAGACCAGCCTGGCAAACATAGTGAAACCCCATCTCTACGAAAAATACAAAAAAAAAAAAATACCCAGGTGTGGTGGTGCATGCCTGTAGTCTCAGCTACTCGGGAGGCTGAGACAGGAGAATCGCCTGAACCTGGAGGTGGAGGTTGCAGTGAGCTGAGATCACGCCACTGCACTCCAGCCTGGGCGATAGAGTGAGACTCTGTCTCAAAAAACAAAACAAAACAAAACAAAACAAACAAACAAAAAACAATGATTCAATGAACATTCTTATGCCTATATGTCTTCAGACACTTATACATCTACGGAATAGATAGCTAGAAGTGGAATTAACGGGTCAAATGATAAGCACATTAAGTTTTTTGATGAATGTTACCAAATTAGTATTTTAAAATTCTACCAATTTACCCTTCCAACGATAAGCCTGTTTTCCCTCAACCTGGTCAAAACATTGAGTAGTAGTAAACTTTTCAATAGTTGACAATGTGGTTGATAAAAATTGTGTCTCAACATGGTTTTCACTTGTGCTTGTTTAAGATGAGTGGCACTGCGCATAAGCTTATTAGTATTTCTTTTCGGTAAACTGCTTGTTCATGTTTTTCTTTTTCTTTCTTTTTTCCCTTTACTTGTCCATTTGTAAGTGATTTGTATGAGTTCTTCCTATATTAAAGAAAATTTAGTACCTTGTCCATAATATATGCTATGTTTTCCCACTTTGTTAGGGTTTTTTTAACTTCACTTATGATATTTTGAAATTCAGAAGGCTAAGCTTCATCTGTGTGTATATTTAGGGTACATAGAATGCTACTGCATCTATCTGGTCATCATAGGAGCAGTGTCACGTGGTAGTTCAGAACATACACTCTGGAACCAGACTGCTTAGGTTCAAGTCACTTCTCTTGTGCTTACTGGCTCTATTAACTTGCACAGTACACTTAACCAATCTATGTCTCAGTTTCCTCACCTGTAAAAGATGGTTGATAATAATATGTACTTCTTAGTGCTGTGAGGATTAAATTAGTTATTATATATAAAGTACTTACAATGCTACCTGGCATATAGTTAGTACCAAGACTGTAAAAAGATTCATCCATGTTTTCTACTATCAGTTTTATGATTTATTTTTGTATATTTAAGTCTTGTATCCATTGGTGATTTATTTTGGCTAAGAAGTAAGCTAGGTATCTGGCTCTCTCCCTGATCCTCCCAGCAAAAGAAAATCTAGCTGGCTGTCTCAAAACTGGTTACTAGATAATCCACTGATCTCAGTATTTGCTTCTGAGCTCTCTTCAGGCCCTTACTATAGTAGTGAATATAAATTCTTCAATATCATTCTTCCTCAGAATTTTCCTGGCTCTGTTTACATCTTAACTTTTAAGGATATACATGATACATTACATTATCAAATCTCTACTGCCCCCAAAATGACATTGGCATTTGTGGAGTTCATGAATATGTAGATCAGTTTATACTTTGTAATACTGAGTTCTATTATTCAGTTTTCTTCTTTCATTTGATCTCAGTAGAGTTTTAGTTTTGTTTCCTATTTCTCATTAATTTCATTCATTGGTGTTTATTTTTGTCTTGCATCTGTCAGTGTAATTTTTCCATTTTTGTGTAATCTTAATTATCATTTGTTTGCAGACAAACTATTGGGTTTTCAATATTACTTTTGTTAGCCAGACACTTAATTAGGACTCTTTTTTAAAAATTAATATTCCAAATATTTCACTTAGACTTTGAGGTATACCATCATGTTATTTCCAAATAATGAAAATTTACTGATCCTTTTCTAATATTTATACCATATTCCTTTCCTTTCCTTGTGGTATTGACTGATATTTCCAGAACAATTTTTAATGACAGAGATGGTAAGCTCTCTTGTGTTTTTCCCTACTTTAATGGAATCACTTCTAGTGTTTAAATATTTAAGCTGTAATGGATATTGATTTGAGAATTATTCTTTTTCATATTTTAAGACAATATTGTTTCATTCTGGATTGACTAAAATATTTTATTATAAATGGATGTTGAATATCTTCCTAAACATTTTTTATTAAATTATAATGTAAAAAATTTGCAAGCCATAAATGTACAGCTCAACAAATTTTAACCTAGAGAATATAATCGTGAAAGCAAAACCAAGATCAAGATTAGGACCATTATAAGTATTCTCGAAGCTCCTACCCCAGATGTAACTATTTTTCTGACTTTTACCTAGTTGTGAAATTTAATTGAATCACAGAGTTACATTCATATTTCTATCTCTTTATTATTATTATTATTATACTTTAAGCTTTAGGATACATGGGCACAACGTGCAGGTTTGTTACGTATATATACATGTGCCATGTTGGTGTGCTGCACCCATTAACTCATCATTTAGCATTAGGTATATCTCCTAATGCTATCCTTCCCCACCCCCCAACCCCACAACAGTCCCCGGTGTGTGATGTTGCCCTTCCTGTGTCCATGTGTTCTCATTGTTCAATTCTGACCTATGAGTCAGAACATGCGGTGTTTGGTTTTTTGTCCTTGAGATAGTTTGCTGAGAATGATGGTTTCCAGCTTCATCTATGTCCCTACAAAGGACATGAACTCATCATTTTTTATGGCTGCATAGTATTCCATGGTGTATATGTGCCACATTTTCTTAATCCAGTCTATCATTGTTGGGCATTTGGGTTGGTTCCAAGTCTTTGCTATTGTGAATAGTGCTGCAATAAACATACGTGTGCATGTGTCTTTATAGCAGCATGATTTATAATCCTTTGGGTATATACCCAGTAATGAGATGGCTGGGTCAAATGGTATTTCTAGTTCTAGATCCCTGAGGAATCGCCACACTGACTTCCACAATGGTTGAACTAGTTTACAGTCCCACTGACAGTGTAAAAGTGTGTTTACAGCCCCACCAACAGTGTAAAAGTGTTCCTATTTCTCCACATCCTCTCCAGCACCTGTTGTTTCCTGACTTTTTAACGATCGCCATTCTAACTGGTGTGAGATGGTATTTCATTGTGGTTTTGATTTGCATTTCTTTGATGGCCAGTGATGATGAGCATTTTTTCATGTGTTTTTGGCTGCATAAATGTCTTCTTTTGAGAAGTGTCTGTTCATATCCTTTGCCCACTTTTTGATGGGGTTGCTTGTTTTTTTCTTGTAAATTTGTTGGAGTTCATTGTAGATTCTGGATATTAGCCCTTTGTCAGATGAGTAGGTCTTTTTGATCAATATTATATTTGTGAAATTCCACCATCTCGTTGCATGAATTCATTCTTGTAGCATCCATTCATTCTTCTTTATTGCTATATATAATTGTATCATTAAGTGAATATAAAACAGATTATTTATACATCCTCCTGTTGATGGACATGTGGGTTTTCCATTTTGGGGGCTATGATGAATAACACTTCTGTAAACATTGTCGTATGTTTCTTTTGGTAAATTTATGTACGCATTTCTGGTAGACAGGAGCTAGACTTTTTGAGTTATGTTCAGTTGTAGTGGATATTATCAAACACTTTTCCATGCTGGTAACACCAGTTTACATCTCCAAAGCAGGGTATGAGAGACCTAGTTGCTCCATAGACTTGCTAATTTTGGTATTTTCAGATGTTAATGTTTTAGCTTTTATAGTAGATTTGTAGAGGCATCTTATGATTTAACATTAAGAACAAACTGATATTGTTTAATATCAACAGGTAATTGATATTTAATTGGTGATTTTAATATGTCGTATTTGGCTATTGTGGCAGTACCTGTTCAAGTTTTTTTTTTCTTTGAGACAGGGTCTTACTGTGTCACCCATGCTGGAGTGCAGTGGCACAGTCACAGCTCACTGACTCAACCTCCCTAGCTCAGGTGATCCTCCCCAATCACCCTCTTAAATAGCTGTGGCTACATTTTTTTTATTTTTTGTAGAGACAGGTTTTTGCCATGTTACCCAGGCTGGTCTTGAACTTGTAGTCTCAAGCAATCCACCTGCCTTGGCCTCTCAAAGTGACTGGATTATAGGTGTGAGCCACTGTGTCCAGCCTCAAGTATTTTTTTTTAAATTGAGACATTATAATTGTACATATTTATAGGGTACAACTTGATGTTTCAATGTATATATATTGTAGAATGACCTAATCAGGGTAGTGTATCCATCACTTCATGCATTTATCATTTCTCTGTGGTGAGAACATTCAAAAGCCTCTCTTCTAGCTATTTTGTAACATACAATACCTTACTGTTAAGCAGGTTACCCTCCTGTGCAATCAAATACCAGAACTTATTCCTCCTAATTGTCACTTTGTACCCAGTGACCAACCTCTGCCCAGCCTCTTCTTTCCCCCTTCCCTCTCCAGTCTCTGGTAACTACTGTTCCACTCTCTGCTTCTATGATACCAACATTTTTTTAAACAGACTTCATATATCAGTGAAATCATGTCTTTCTGTGCCTGCCTTATTTCACTTAATATGGTGTCTTCCAGGTTCATCTATGTTGCAGCAAATGGCAGGATTTCATTCTTTTTTATGGCTGAATTGTATATACATATATTACATTTTCTTTCTCCATCCACTCATTGTTGGACACAGTTTGATTCCATATCTTGGCTATTATAACTAGTGTTCAATAAACATGGAAGTGCAGCTATCTTTTTGATATACTGATTTTATTTCCCTTGGGTATATACTCAGTAGTGGGATTGCTGGATCACACGGTAGTTCTGTTTTTAATTTTCTGAGGAAGCTTCATCCTGTTTTCCATAATGGCTGTACTAGTTTATAATTTCACCAACAATGCGTAAGTGTCCCTTGTCTCTACATCCTCACCAACACTTGTTTTCTTTTGTGTTTTTGACAATAGCCATTCTAACTGGAGTTAAGTGGCATCTCATTGTGGTTTTGATTTGCATTTCCTTGATAATTAGTGATGTTGGGCATTTTTCTATATACCTGTTGGCCATGTTTAGGTTTTCTTTTGAAAAACGTCTTTTAAAGTATTTTGTCCCCTTTGAAATCAGGCTATTTTATTTTATTTCATTTTTTTTTTGGCTGTTGAGTTGCTTGAGTTACTTATATATTCTGGATAACTATCTTTTCCCCAATGTGTGTTCTTTGATAAGTACTGACTATTTGGATGTTATAGCAGTGACTGTTCAAGATTTTTGTTTGTTCTTTACTTACTAATTTTTAAGTGTTCTTTAATATATTCTGGATATGAATCCTTTGTCAGATGTGTGTGTGTGTGTGTGTGTGTGTGTGTGTGTGTGTATGTGAGAGAGAGAGAGAGAGAGAGGGAGATAGCAAATGTCTTCCAGAAAAATATCTTGCTACAACTGATTCTCCTTAAATGCATTTGTTTGATTAATTATTTATTGTCAGGTTGTAATAGAACCTCCAAAGTTTCCATTTCAGTAGAAACTGCCTATCTGGGATATTGCGTTTCATTTCTCTCTTTGGCTGCTCAATCACCATTTTTCATTGCATGCACAAGACTTTCTTCAATTTGAAACCCAAGTCCACCTTAAGCAGTGGAAATCCTATGAGTTAAGGGATGGGCAGACACTTTCAGCCCTTGTGATCAGGAAATAGACCAGCTGACAAGCTGTACTCCCTTGTTAAGGCACCAAGACGTATCCCTTCTGCTCTCCAGGCTGCATAACTGCAAGTAGAGGAAGAACTCAGCCAGTTGCTCAGCAATCCCACAGCACCTTGAGGGTCAAGACTTCACACGGTCTAGTGCTGCCTTCTTCTCAGAGGCCTCTGTATTTTCACAAGCCATGCTTTTTCTAAGAACTTACAACTTGATGCCCATTTGGGGATTCTCCTCTATAGCAATCCAGGTTCTAGTCTTGATAGAGGGAAACTAACAAATGATCTCTGTCCCTCCCTCCCTCTTCTCCTCTTCTCCTCTCTCCTACATCTTTATTTGCAGAGCCAAGTCCTTAGTTCAACTCTGCAGGCTCTGCCTAACAACTTCAAGAGCAGCTTCCCTGAGGTAGTTGAATTGGAGTTTGGTTGGAGAGGCAAGGCAGTCGAGGCACACAAAGGTGGCCATTTTTCCAATCTCAATTTCTTAAGCTACAAACCTTGAATTCTCAATATGAAAGGTGACGTAACTAGAACTTTGATACTTCCTCTCATTCTCACATGTCATTTTTAACACTTTCTTGTTAATTTTACATTGTCATTGTTTATGCTACTTAAATTATTCTCTGAAACTATAACTCTTACAGTTACTGAAATAGGTTTGATGCTTACTAGGAATACTTCCATATGCTACTTCCCCTTCTTGAGATCTCTATTTTGATTTTTCTTTTGATTAGATGGATGTTATCATTAATTTTGTTTTTAAAGTTTATCATGAGGATGTTGTATTCCCTCAGGTTGAAGCTGTCTTCTTTTCCCTTATATACTCCTGATAAGTTAACTAGGTATAGAAGTCTGAGCTCTTATTTTTGCTTTCAGAACTCTTGTCATTGCTCCACAACTAATTGAATATTGCTGTGGCAAATTCTGACGTCAGCCTGATACATTTTCTACTGGATTGTTTTGGCTTTGGTTTTGTTTTTGTCTTTGCTTTGCCTGAGGGCACATACAATTCCTTATTTATACCTAAAGTTCACTCACTTAACCAGGATATGTAGTGGATTTACAGACTGAAATCTGGAAAAAGAAATTGTTATATCTAAATTTCAGGAAAAAATTGTTAGATCTAAATTATTTCCTAAGTTCCTTTTTTCTGTTATTTTTCTCAAAATTGCTGATTTGCTGTATTCGTTTATTCAACTGTTACTTATTGCATACCTACATTTGCCAGGCACTTTGCTAAAAGTGCTGGGTATTCAGTAATGTGAATAAAAAAGTGCAGTACAATTCTCGATCAATCTCCTGCCTCGGTCTCTCATACTTACTTTTAGCAGTATCAAGTTTTCATGGTATTATTTTCATGTCTCTTGATTTTGCTTTGGCTTTCTTTATTATCTTCCATTTCTTCCTTGTCCTCAGGAAACTCACTGTTGTTATTCTCCCCTCCGTGCTTGTTTTCTCTTTCATCCCCTCTTTGAGCTTGCTTTTCAAAATCTCTTTCCTCTTTAACTTTTTGGAGTATATAGAGTAATATTTGTCAGAAATTTTCTTCTTTCCTTGGAGAATTGCTCTTCATGCAGGTTCTTCATTTGCTTTTTCCTTGTTATGTTTGCTTTTCTCCTCTTTGAGAATAACATTCAAGTCTCACTTTTCATCCTTTATACTTACTAACACTCTTTGCTTAAAAATAGTTGCGGGGGTGGGGAGGGCACAGTGTCCATGGCAGGTCTTAGAACAACACCATGCTCATATTTCTTAGCAAATCTTCTCTGTCTCTACATGAGGATAGACCTCCTCTCTCCAGGGTGGGCAGATCTCCCAGGCAGGAATTAAAGTGGCTTACAGTGAAGTGTGGTAGTTCTCATAGATTATTTCTTTGTTCACGTGACTCAGTTCAGCAATTGCAAATCCGATTATTGTTTTTTCTGTTGTTTCAAACCTGCCTCGCTTCTAGGCAATTTTGGGGATAGAAAAAAATAAGCCTTTCCGCCCCAATTTTCCTTCCAATTCTATGTTATGAAACTAAACTCCCACTAGGATTTATCCCTTTTCCTATGGTCTAACCATGACTCAAGTCCTTGTCTTTCTAAGTCACGGATTATTAGTTGAATATTTTAGGATTTTGTTTAACTTACTTTTAGAGCAACCTATACTCTTCTTGAGATGTAGAAAGGCATGTGTCAGCTCTTACGTTCTCTCTCAAGTTAGTCAAAGTTTCACCACATGGTGCAGATACTCTTCATATGCTGTAGTTGGGTCTAAACCAAGTTTCATCAAAGATGGAAGTTTGCCCTCTGTTTTTCTTCTTCTTGTGCTTGTGGAAGGCTCTAGCAAAGGGCATAAGGTAAGTATAACTTCACGCTATCATCTTCTACCAGAAGTCTTGGGGCAAATTATATTCTTACTATTTTTCTTTATTGTGGTCTTAAAAATGCCTGTTCTGATTTTTTTTTTACTTTGTTTGCTAGATTTGTACAATTCTTAACACCTTTTTTTTTTTTTTTTTTTTTTTTGCCTGAAACTATCATGTTACCTACAAATGATTTCTTTCTTCAAACAGCCTCAGTCTTGACTTTCCTAGTATGTCACAATACCCGCCGAGGTCAATAATGAATGGAGTAGCTATGAAGAAGTGATAACCTCTATTTCCGGTTCACTTTCTCACAGGTGTTCAGCTTAAATGTGTGCTATAAAATCTCTTCAACCAACAAGCCCAACCATTTATCACTATAGTCTTAACTACCTCTGCTTTTTGGATATCTTAATTCCCCAAAGGACTGTCAATTTAACCATAACTACCTAACAACTGCCAAGCCTCACTTTATGAGCTGCTGTTGAGAGTTTAGCTATTTAAGGCTGATTTTTAAAAAATTTTTATTGGCACTTCATGGCATTTGCTTGATTTACACTGCTGTAAATAACCACAATTAGGAAAATTTCTTTTCCTTTAAGGTATGATAGGCAAGGATGAAAATGGATCCTGAGTCATCTTTCTCCATATAGTTAACTCCCTGCCAGCGCATTCTTCCAAGTTTGCCCAAGCCCAAAAGGTCAAATGTGGTCAGTTGTTGAGTGGGCAGAGACCTCCTTGGAAACCAAGAATGGATCTATTAAGGCAGCAGCTTTTTTCTACCCCAGCCTGAGCTGCTGAGGGAGCTGCTCCTTCACCAACCCTTTGGTCTTAAAACAAATGTTTCAATTACATTCATAGTTTCATGCATCTTATCAGGTATTCTGAGTTTTTGCAAAGGTATCCAAAGTAGGGGTAATCCAGTGGTTTAAAAAAAGATGTCGGCTGGGTGCAGTGGCTCACACCTATAAACCCAGCACTTTGGGAGGCGGAGGCGGGAGAATCACTTGAGGTCAGAAGTTCAAGACCACCCTAGGCAACATGGCGAAACCCCATCTCTACTAAAAATACAAAACTTAGCTGGGCATGGTGACACATGCCTGTAGTCCCAGCTTCTTGGGAGGCTGAGGCAGGAGGATTTCTTGAATCCGGGAGGTGGAGGTTGCAGTGAGCCGAGATCATGCCACTGCACTCCAGCCTGGGTGACAGAGCAAGACTCTGTCTCAAAAAAATAGAATAAAATAAAAGTAAAGTCAAGTCAACTATTACTCAGATATAAAAAGGAATGGAATTCTGATACATGTTACCACATGGATGAACCTTGAAGATATTGTGCTAAGTGACATAAGCCAAACAAAATGACAGACGTCTTATAATTCCACTTAGACAAAGTAGCTAGAATAGGCAAATTCACAGAGACAGGAAGTAGATTCGAGTATACCAGGGGCTGGGGGAGGAGGAATGGGGAGTGATTGCTTCATGGTTGCTGAGTTTCTGTTTGGGATAATAAAAAGTTTTAGAAATAGATAGTGCTGATGGCTGCACAACATTATGAATGCAATTAATGCCAGTAAATTGCACACTTAAAATTAGTTTAAATGGCTTATTTTAGAAAAGTAATGTATTACTTTGAAAAAAATTGTTAAGAAGTAACTTTAGGACTTTTGATTCCCCCAGACTTACCTTCTGGGATACAGTGAGTAAATGCACATCCTGGGGCCCTGCCGTGGGATCCCATTCGTTCAGAATGCTGAGGCCCTTGACTCTCCCTCAGGGGATCACAGTCCAGCTCATTATCTTCTTCACCCTCTTAAGTTGCTCCATTCCTCTCTCCTCCCTCTCTCCCTCCTTGAACAGTCTCACCCCAAGTTCCTCTGACTTGTTCCTCCATTGTTCTCAGATCCTCCTCCCCTGTCTCGCTGCTTTTTTTTTTTTTTTTTTCTTTAGAGACAGAGTCTCACTCTGTCGCCCCAGCTGGAGTGCAGTGGTGCCGTCACAGCTCGCTGCAGCCTCGACCTCTCAGGCTCAAGTGATCCTCTCATGTCAGCTTCCCAAGTAGCTAGGACTACATTCATGCACCACCATCCTTGGCTAACTTTTCGATATTTTTTTGTAGAGATAGAGTCTTGTTGTGTTGCCCAGGCTGGTCTCGAACTCCTGGGATCAAGTGATCCTCCTGTCTCAGCTTCCCAAAGTGCCAGGATTACAGGTGTGAGCCACTGCGCCTGGCTCCTGTCTCACTTCTGAGTCTGAATGGTGCCAAGCAGAGTGTGGCAATTCCAACTAACACCTGCTGAGATTTAACAAAGCACACTCACCACTTCTGTGCTGCCACAAAGTCCTTCTGGACAGAGCCCACAGCTCCTCCCACTCTGCAGCCCTTCCTGAGAAACAAAACAGCACTTGGACTACGTGGTCAGCCACAGCCTGGGCCCTACTGCCTGTGCGGGAAACAGGCCAAATCTCTGGAACCAGCATGCCAAACCACCAGTTGGGCTGGTGACCACTTTGACCCCTGGCCCAGCCCTAAAGCCCTCAAACCAGGTAGAACGGTTTGCTTTAGCTTCACCACCAGAAGTAGGGGGCAGGTATAGGACCCTGGTGAAGGCAGGGACAGGCAGGAGTAGCTCATGGCACCAATCTGCAAAAATGGAGAAGTCTTAAGTAGTGTTTAAAGGATTACTGGCACGCCCATGCCTGTAATCCCAGCACTTTGGGAGGCCGAGGCGGGAGGATCACTTGAGATCAGGAGTTTGAGACCAGGCTGGCCAACATGGTGAAACCCCATCTCTACCAAAAATATAAAAATTTGCTGGAGGTTGTGGCAGGCGCCTGCAGTCCCAGCTACTCAGGAGGCTGAGGCAGGAGAATAGTTTGAACCTGGGAGGCGGAAGTTGCAGTGAGCCAAGATCGCACCATTGCACTCCAGTCTGGGCGACAGAATGAGACTCTGTCTCAAAAAATAAAAAATAAATAAATAAAGGAAAGGTTAGTACTTTCCCTAAATGCTGCAGAGGTGGGGCAAAGCAAACGCCCGGGTGAAAGCAAACACTGGGGCAAGGGCAACAGCCAGAGTAGAAAAGACATTAGGCTGTGTTGTGCAGTTAAAGCAAAGTCACCCATTTGTATACTAAATGGCAGTCCAGGATAGAGGTGGGCAGAGTTCAAGACAACATCAAAAACTTTGGGGGAATTCCACATTAATTCTGGAATTTGGTCATTAAGCAAATTGATTTTTAGTGAATTTGCTTTCAGGAAATTGATTTTCAGCAACAGCGTCTGTTACACTAGTATAGCAAGAGAAAACTCCCATGCCAATATAGTTACTAAATATGAGTGATATTACCTAGTCATGACGAATCATTCCAGGCTCCAGTGCTGAGCTCCAGGAACTCTGGAGAAGTGGAATGTAATTGCATGCATCTGCTCAAATTCGCTAAGAATTATCAGAGGAGGCCGGGCGTGGTGGCTCACACCTGTAATCCCAACACTATGGGAGGCCAAAGTGGCTGGATCACCTGATGTCAGGAGTTCAAGACCAGCCTAGCCAACATGGTAAAACCCCATCTCTACTAAAAATACAAAAAATTAACGGAGCATGGTGGTGAACGCATATAATCCCAGCTACTCAGGAGGCTGAGGCAGGAGAATCACCTGAACCTGGAAGGCAGAGGTTGCAGTGAGCTGAAATCGCACTGCTGCACTCCAGCCTGGGCGACAGAGCGAAACTCCCTCAAACAAACACACAAAAAAAGAATTATCAGAGGAACTTTCGCACGAGCAGGTAGGTGAAGGTGAGAGAAACAAAGTAGCCGAGCTTAGGAAGCAGAGTGGGCTGAGCAGCCAGGGCCAGGCAGGAGCATAGAGGGGTGCTGCTTATTAGCCTAAGAAAAACATCATTAGGAAGGAAATTTGCTACCGAAAATCCGGCCATCGTATATCATGCAATCCAAAGCCGAATACATTGGGAGGTTTTTGTTTATCCACTGTCTGGAATTTTCCATACTTTTGCCATTGACCAATGGAGAAACAACCTCGGCTTTAAGCTGGCTCATTAAGGCCTTTCAGAAAAGAGCCAGTGGATTTAGCATCTCCTGATCACATTAAAACCAGAAAGGAGCTGGCTGGCTGTTTCCTGCACTGCGCTGTTAGATGAAAGTGTCCAGCACTAAAGTCTCTGGAATTACATTTCACTTTCTTTTCTGCCATTGTTATTCCCAGAAATAAGCTACACAGGCACATTTCATCTCCACCCCGGCCCCCATGCCTGTTTTACTTTCTTACTACCTTTTAAATCTTTTCTCCCCACCCTGTATTTTCCCTTTCCTCTCTTTCCCTTTTCCTCTTTATGTAGCTTCTTGATCATTTGTCTCCAAGTTGAAGTCACAGCTCTTGTACTAAAAACAAACAAAAAGCTCAAAAAAGCAAAACCAGGAGCCCAGGTGTAAAAACGTTCTTATGGAAACTCCTCTCTACTGTATTTGGGTAACCTGCAGAATGAAAACAGCATTGTGTCGTGTTTCAATATGGTTTCACTGTTGAAGCTACAAGGGTCAGATTGCATCTCCCAACGGTAGGCAGTCTCTCTGCAAAGACCGTGATTGATTCCTGGACCAACTTCTTCAGGAGAGAAGTTCAAAGCTCAAAAAGGAGATTGGAACCCAGAGTGGAGACCCAGGTAGGCATGAAGGAGTTCTCTGCTTTTCTTGGTCAGACATCACAGAGTCTAATACCTGGGGGATCACCCTTGAACAGCGGATGTGAAATATGGCATTTTCAAACCGACACCTAGAAAACGAAGTTGCAAAACAAGGCCGGATTTGCTACCTGAGTCCCACCTGGAGCTGTGACCTTTGTACTGCAAGCTTTACCTTGCAAGACAGACCACCTATATTTTCAATATTTTCAGAATTTATTCCCCTCTGGTTACGTCCATCCATGATTAAATAATTTTCTTCACCGAGTCAACAAAATTTCTTTGCCGGGGTTTAGGTCTGAATGTCTTAGGATGAATGTGTCCTTGAGGCCACCAGCATGACCCCACAGAGGAGACACTGTGGTAAGAACAGACTTGGAGTTTCTCTCAAAAAGAAGAATCCCCCTCCCCTCATTTTTAACTTTTTATTTCCATAGGTTATTGAGGAACAGGTGGTGTTTGGTGACATGATTAAGTTCTTCCGTGGTGATTTGTGCAGTGACCTGGATGAGATTGGAGACTATTATTCTAAGTGAAGTAACTCAGGAATGAAAAAGGAGAATCTCCTTCTAATGCTAACTTTAGTGTCTTGGTCTTATTTCGTGATGGAAGTTGGTATTTCTTTGGCCTTTTCCTGCTCAATTCACTTAATGGTCTCCATCTTCCTTTCCAAAACATTTGCAGTCAGTTATTAATTTTTGCTCAAGAGAATTAACTCAGTTAAAAGAAATCATGTACTGTTGTAGCCAGTAAACCCACCCGTCTCTCTCTCCTCTCTCTCTCTCTCTCTCTCTCTCTCACACACACACACACACACACAGACACGCACGCACACACCCCCACACAATCTGCAAGTCGGGTATGCTGCCACCAGGTGGCGTGGTACTTTAACTTTGCTGTTAAAAACCAGAAGTTCTAAAACCCTGGTCTCGATCACCTTTGTCAAAATGAACTGAGATAATTGTTTAAAACATAAATTCTCATTTCCTGTCCCAGACCTACTCAATAAAATCTCTGAGGATAAGACTGAGGAAGTGTTTTCTTTGTTTGTTTGTTTGTTTGTTGAACACCTCTCAGGTGAATCTGAGTCACAATGGGTTTTCAGAATTTCTGATACAAACTATGACACATATTTATACTTTTTTGCTTAAAATTCAACTGATTTTTCCTTAAAGTTCCCTCGGCTTCATAATAAAATCTTCCATATTTCGTTTATCAAAATATAGAACTGTTTTCTAAGTTTACAAAGATGACCTCCAAAATGATCTTCCCTTAGACTATTTTTTCCCTTTTCTCTTCATTCTGGAAAATCTTCTTAAGCTGTGTCTTCCATATTACTAATGTAGTTTTCTTTCTTTTTCTTTCTTTCTTTCTTTTTTTTTTGAGATGGAGTCTCACTCCCAGGCTGGAGTGCTGTAGTGCAATCCCAGCTCACTGCAACCTCTGCCTCCCAGGTTCAAGCGATTCTCCTACCTCAGGTTCCTGAGTAGCTGGGATTACAGTCGCACACCACCATGCCCAGCTAATTTTTGTTTTTTTTTTTTTTGTTTTTTTTTGAGATGGAGTCTTGCTCTGTCGCCCAGGCTAGAGTGCAGTGGCACGATCTCGGCTCACTGCAACTTCTGACTTCTGGGTTCACGCCATTCTCCTGCCTCAGCCTCCCGAGTAGCTGGGACTACAGGTGCCCTCCACCATGCCCAGCTAATTTTTTATGTTTTTGGTAGAGACGGGGTTTCATCGTGTTAGCCAGGATGGTCTTGATCTCCTGACCTCGTGATCTGCCCGCCTCGGCCTCCCAAAGTGCTGGGATTACAGGCGTGAGCCACTGCACCAGGCCCCATATTACTAACGTGGTTTTCTGAGATATTAATTGAAATATTTTATTTCATCTTGTATTTTGTAGTATTCCTTCCTTGTCCCATTTAATATATTTTTTGAAATCTCAGTTTGGTGACTTATTTCAATCCTATTTCATAGAGCACATGTTTTCTTAAATGTTAGTAAGAGTCCATAGCAGATGCTGTCTAAAATTGACTTCTTTTTTATGCAACAAATCTTTTACAAAAGTGTGTTCTCATTGCCTTTTGAATATTATATTTTCCTTCTTACATTAGGGAGTTTATTCCTAGGCCCCGTATGAGTCAGAGTACAATCAGGAAAACAAAACACCCTAGATAGTTGAAACTGGGAAGCTACATACAGAGAATTGGTCACAGAAGTGATGGAGGAGATGAGAGGTCAAACATGGATGCTGAGGACTAGAGAGGTGAGAGGAGCCTAGGAGCCAGGACACCGGAAAGAAGCTGGGACCTCCATGGCCGGCCTGGGGGAAATGAGACCACAGAAGGAGAGACAACACTCAGGGGGCTGGAGCCAAGAAGGAGACAAGGCCACTGCCCGGGGGGCCTTCTGATGCAGAGGGAATGTCCTGGCTTCTCCCTCCCTCCCACCCTCAGCCTCCAATGGGCCAGGGAGCCTGGGACACAGAGAAGGGAAAGAACAGAGGAGGGGAAGCAGACAGAAGCCACCTCCATCGTGCTGGCTTGCTGGACTCACTTCCTCTCCACTCTTCTGTGAACAGTTTTCTCTACTGGCCTAGTATTTGGGCTGAAAGTGAAACAGCCCAATTTTCCAACAAGCTGAATGCCTATAGAACGGAAGCTTGAGAAACTTATGTTTGTACAATGAGATGCAACTGCTGCTGCTTATTGGCCATTCCTCTTCCTTACCGGTCTGACATGGTTTGGCTGTGTCCCCACCCAAATCTCATCTTGAATTCCCATGTGTTATGGGAGGGACCCAGTAGGAGGTAATTGAATCATGGGGGCAGGTCTTTCCCATGCTGTTCTCATGAGAGTGAATAAGTCTCACAAGATCTGATGGTTTTATAAGCACGAGTTTCCCTGCACAAGCTCTCTCTCTTTGCCTGCCACTATCCATGTGAGACATGACTTGCTCCTCCTTGCCTTCCAGCGTGATTGTGAGGCCTCCTCAGCCACGTGGAACTGAGTCCATTAAACCTCTTTTTCTGTATAAATTACCCAGTCTCGGATATGTCTTTATCAGCAGCGTGAGAACAGACACCATCCCTAATGCCTGTTTTCCCGCATGTGGTTATGATGAGACCCCTCACTTGACCACCTGCTGCCTGATGAACACCTCCTCTTCCTAACCCTTCTTGTTGTCCTTCCCAGCTATATAAACCCTTAACGTCTATCTGCAGGGAGGGAGGGATTTGAGGTTTGGCTCCCGTCTCTCTGGCTGTTGTCACCTGAAAAAGCCTTCATCCGTGGCAGTACTCATTGTCTCCACGATTGGTTTTCTGTGCAGCAAGCAATGGGACCTAGACTGAACCCCTGGTATTAGTAACAACCGAATGCCTCTCCGATACCCGTAAGAAGGTGCCTGCCATTCCTAAGCAGGTGCAGTCCATTAACTAGAGGAATGAGGTGGGAAGTTGGGGGTTCCCTGGCAGCACATCTCCTCTCTGCTTTAGGGGAAGCTGCCCTTCCAGTGCCAGCTGCTCTCACTGATCCTCTTCCTGGGCCTGTGGCTGCATCATCATGGCCCCCCTGCCTCTGTCTCTCCAGGGGCAGCTCCCCCCACATTCAGCTTCCCTCTGAACCTCCCTACCCAGCCTCCCCCAACATAACCTCCCCCCCAGCCTCTCCATCCAGCCTCCCCCCAGCCAGTCTTTCTTTGCTTGGCCTCCTTCCTGATGCTGCTGCCGAGAAACTTCCAAAAGCCCAGCACTGACCACTGCCTGGCAGGGCTCCTGGAGCCCCGCACTTCACCCTGACTTATCCTCCTAAAAGATGATGTGTTGAAAGAAGTTCCTTACTCCTGCTGAAGAGGCCTCACCCCCCAGCACTGCTAGGGAGTGTCTTCGTCTGGACCTGTGGGTTGAGCCTCCCTTACAATGGCTGAAAGTCCTCTAAGAAGGTGTCCCCTCTCTGTCTCATAATCTGTCCTCACACTAGGACCCAGCAGACATTCATGGAGTTTGAGACCCTCTCTATTTCTTTCCTGCAAGGCCACCACAACCAGGGACTCTGCAAGGCTCTAAAGACACAAATGAACAGGACAAAGCTCCTGCCCCAAGGAGCTCATGGCCCCACTAAGACAACAGGCAAATAAAGAGGCACTCCCAGGACAGAGGAAGGGCCAGACAGGGTGGGCAGAGCATGCAGGGTGTGCAGGGAGGAGGTGCACCTCGTCCCACCTAGGGGTGACGGTGGTCTGAGGAGGTTTCCTGTGTGGGTACATCTAAGAGGGGACCTGAGCTCAGGAGGTGACAAGAGTGAGTAGGGCTAATGTCAGACAAGGGAGGTGCAGGGAAGGGCCTCTAAGGTAGAGGAAAGAGCACGACCAGAGGTCTGGAAGTGGAAGAAAGCCAGGTGCCTGCACAGCCTCCATGGCAGGGAGTGGTTGGAGAGTTGAGAACAAGGTTGGGCGTGTTTTGAGAGATCTGGGAGCTGTGGCACCAGATTACAGAGGGCCTTGCATGCCAACTCAATCATACTCTAGTCTGAGGAAAGGGGCACCCAGCGAACACATGTCAAAACATCCCATTTGTCTTTTAGCAAGAAATTACCCTGGCTACAGTAAGTAAAAGGATCTAGAGGGAAGCAAGTCCAAATACTGGAAAGCTATGGCAATAGTTAAGGCTAGAGATGAAGACATCCCAGACCAGGGGATGGCAGAGGGGATGGAGAGAAGAGGATGAATGGCTTAGGAGAAATAACAGCACTTGGTGGCTGACTGGGTATGGGTGTCAGGGAGAGAAAGAGGGTAACACTAAGGCCTTTCTGACTTGGGTGATTGGAAGAATGAGAGGAGAACTGAAGTAATGAACACTGATTCCAAACCAGTAGGGTAAGGGTGATTTCCTTTTTGAACTTGATGAGTTTGAGACATCTGTGAAAAATCTGCTTGATCTACCTGGCTCTGGAGTGCAGCAGCTACCTACGAAATGTAAGGATGCTGGCTGAGCTAGACATGCCAATGTTCAAACTAGCAATCTTTCATTACTTTATAAACTCTGCAGTATATAATACAAGTGGCAAAGAATACTGAAAACACTCTGCAGTTGACTGTTGAACACCACAGGCTTGAACCGTGAAGGTCCACTTCCAGTTGGATTTTCTTCAGCCTCTGCCGCACCATGAGCAAGCAAGACCAGCTCCTCCTCTTCCTCCTCCTACTCAGCCTACTTAACACGAAGACGATGAGGATGAAGACCTTTATGATGGTCCACTTCCACTTAGTGAATATTTTCTCTTCCTTTATAATTTTCTTAAGGACATTTTCTTTTCTGCAGCTTACTTTATTGTAAGAACACAATGTGTAATGCATGCAACCTAGCTACAAAATATATACGGTTTTCTTTCTTTCTTTCTTTCTTTTTTTTTTTGAGACAGAGTCTCACTCTGTCACCCAGGCTGGAGTGCAGTGGGACGATCTTGGCTCACTGCAACCTCTGGCTCCCGGGTTCAAGCGATTCTCCTGCCTCAGCCTCCCAAGTAGCTGGGATTACAGGCATGTGCCACAATGCCTGGCTAATTTTTTGTGTTTTTAGTAGAGACGGGATTTCCCATGTTGGTCAGGCTGGTCTCAGACTCCTGACCTATAGTGATCTGCCTGCCTCAGCCTCAAAAGTGCGGAGATTACAGGCGTGAGCCACAGCATGTGGCCAGCCTACAAAATATGTGTTAATCGACTTTATGCTATTGGTAAGGCTGCTAGTCAATAGTACACTATTAGTTAAACTGGGGGGGAGTCAAAAGTTGTATGCATGTGCGTTGGCGTCCCAATCCCCACATTGTTCAAGGATCAGCTATATTTGGAAATGCCCCACAATGTTGTTTCCAAGATCGTGACAGAGACACAGGTTACTTTTAAAGACAAGGACTTTGAGTAGAGTGTCTTGTAGGAACACGGGTCAGCAGGTCACCTGGAGCCAGAAGACAGATTCAAAACACATTGTGAGGGTAGCAGACATGGCAGCCTACACATAAACCCTTCGTGGACCTGGCTGGTGTCTCAGGAAGCTCTGCCTCACAATTACTGCGCAGGACAAACAAGACAGTCTCCCCAAGCAAATGTGGCCAAGTCAGGAACTGTGACATTTGGTCTCTATCAAAAAAGTCTCCAGACAGCCCAAAACTCATTTTGAGCTGTTTCATAGAGAACCCATTCGAGGACCATGACTGGCCTCATACAGCACCTTTAAAATAATAGCTTTTCATTAAGCTGTAAACACTAAGGAAAACAGTGCTCACAAATATTTTTTAACCAGCTTCCAACAGAGCATGGCCTTATGCAGGTACCTGAGCTGAAACACTGCTCTCTCCTTCTGTGAGGAGCTATGGGGCCTCCTGCAGACATGAACGTGTGCTCAGGGCATGGTTCTTTGAAGGTTTTTCCAGGAGCAAAACAGAACAGGAATACTCCACAACACTGTTCATGTGAAATATTCTTTGGCTCTGTGTATCAGTCCGTTCTCACCTTGCTATAAAGAAATACCGAAGACTGGGTAGTTTATAAAGAAGAGGTTTAATTGGCCCATGGTTCTGCAGGCTGTACAGGAGGCATGATGCTGACATCTGCTCAGCTTCTGGGGAGGCCTCAGGAAACTTACAGTCGTGGTGGAAGGTGAATGGGAAGCTGGCAAGTCTTACATGGCTGGAGCAGGAGGAAGAGAGCAAGGGAAGAGGTGCCACAAACCTTTAAACAACCAAATCTTGAGAGCACTCACTCACTATCACAAGAGCAGCACTGAGGGGGAAATCCATCCCCTTGATCCAATCACCTCCCACCAGGCCCCACCTCCAACATTGGGAATTACAATTTGACATGAGATTTGAACAGGGACACAGACCCAAGCCACATCACTCTGTTTCATGGAAACATACTAGAATGAAAGTCATGGTAAGGTGAATATGGATTGACCACTGAAATACCATTCTTTCTTTTAAAAAGTAATTATTGACAATTTACTAGATCCCAGGTACTATGACAGATACTGGAGAAAAGAAGCTAAATGATAAGATTTCTGTTCTTCTGAGGCTCACTTTCTAATGCACAGAAAAAGAGAGTAAACAAAGAAACAAATGAACAAAACCATTCCAACTGGTGCTGAGTGGTATAAAGTACTATAAACGGGGCCAGGCACAGCAGCTCACGTCTGTAATCCCAGCACTTTGGGAGGCCAACACAGAAGAATCACTTAAGCCCAGGAGTTTGAGACCAGCCTGGGCAATAAAATGAGACCCCAGCTCTATTCTTTTTTAAAGTAAAAAATTTAGCTGGGTGTGGTGGCATGCACCTGTAGTCCCAGCTACTACAGAGGCTGAGGTAGGAGGACCGCTGGAGCTTGGGAGATCAAGGCTGCAGTGAGCTATGCTCACACCACTCTACTCCAGCCTGGGTGGCAGAGTGAAACTGTCTCAAAAACCAGACTACAAACGAGGGGCAGGGGGCATAGGGAAGAATGTAATATGAGCTGGGGTGGGGTGTGCAATTATAATAGTCAGGAATATTTAGTCCAAACATTTCACTGAGGAAATGTTTGAATTAAACCCAAATGACGCTGGACACAGTGGTTCATGCCTATAATCCTTTCAGAGGCTGAGGCAGGAGGATTGCTTAAGGCCAGGAGTTCAAGACCAGCCCAGGCAACATAGGAAGACCCCCATCTCTACCAAAAAAAAAAAAAAAGATTAGCCGGGCATGGTAGAGTGTGCCTGTAGTCCTGACAACTCAGGAGGCTGAGGTGAGAGGATGGCTTGAGTCCAAGAGTTTGAGGCACTCCACTGTAATCCAGCCTGGGTGACAGAGGGAGATCCTGTCTTAAAACAAAACAAAGAAAAAAACCAACCCAAATGACACATAGGAGCCAGGGGAAGAGTGGGGTTTGAGTATCACAGGCAGGAAGACCTGGAAGTGCTCAAGCTCAGTGTGTGTGTATTCTAGAAACCAAAAGAAAATCCAGTTAAGAGGAGCTCAGTGAGCAAGAGGAGACTGGTAAGACAGGAAGTCACAGAGGTGGGCAAGACCAGATCCTGTATATCTTTATAGCCACAGTGGTGAAAATTGGATACAGAACTAGGAGATTTTATTTGGTGATGACTACTGGACCAGCCAGAGCCCCACAGGAAACGAGAGGCCCCTTAGATGAGCTTCTGAAAAGAATGCAATGAAGGGATTATTTTAAAAGCAAGGTTAAGGGAATTAACAGGGGTTGTTTAGGATTCAGAGCCTGGGAAGGACAAGAACACCTTTAGAAAGTGTCGGGTGCCGTGGCTCATGCCTGTAATCCTAGCACTTTGGGAGGCTGAGGTGGGCAGATCACTTGAGGTCAGGAGTTCGAGACCAGCTTGGCCAACATATTGAAACCCTGTCTCTATAAAAATACAAAAATTAGCCAGATAATCCAGCTCCTCAGGAGGCTGAGGCACAAGGATCACTTGAACCCAGATGGCGGAGGTTGCAGTGAGCCAAGATGGTGCCATTGCACTCCAGCCTGAGCAAAAGAGCGAGACTCGGTCTCAAAAAAAAAAAAAAAAAAAAGCGACGGGTGGTGGTGTTGGTGGTAGTGCAGAGGTAGTGTAGTAGGAGCAAAGCCATAGAGGAAGGCTCACTCAGCAGAAGATGTCGTCATAGAAGGGTGCAGCCATGGTTGCAGGGGGTTGCAAAACAGTGAGGGAGGAGGTGATGGGGAGAGAATATCCCACCTCTCTCTGTTCCCACCCTCCCATCTCCTGCTAGTGCCTTCCATTGGCTGAACCCAACCAAAGCCAGAGCAAAAGGGTGGCCAGATTATGGAATCCCCATGGTCATTATCCCAGGGCCAGGATTTGGCAGAAAGTGGGGGGTTTGAGGTTGGGGAAAAAGGGAAAATGACCTGGCCCAATGTTAGCTATTTATAACAGCTTTTTGAAAAATAGATTTAGGGGATACAAGTGCAGTTTTGTTACATTGATGTATTGCAGAGTGGTGAAGTCTGAGCTTTTAGTGCATCCATCACCCAAATAGTGTATCTCGTACCCATTAAGTAATTTCTCATCCTCATCCCGCCTCCCATCTTCCCATCCTTCCTAGTCTCCAATATCTATTATTCCACAATGTATGCCCATGTGTACATATTATTTAGCTCCCGCTTATCAGTGAGAACATGCAGTTTGACTTTGTGTTTCTGAGTTATTTCACTTAAGATAATGGCTGCAAGTTCTGTTTTTGTTATGTTTTGTTTGTCGTGTTGTGTTTTTTGTTTTGTTTTTGAGATAGAGTCTCGCTCTGTCGCTGGGCTGGAGTGCAGTGGCACGATCTCGGCTCACTGCAACCTCCACCTCCTGGATTCAAGCGATTCTCCTGCCTGAGCCTCCCAAGTAGCTAGGACTACAGGCTCCCACCACCAAGCCCAGCTAATTTTTGTATTTTTAGTAGAGACGGGATTTCACCATGTTGGCTAGAATGGTTTCAATCTCTTGACCTCATGATCTGCCTGCCTCAGCCTCCAAAGTGCTGGGATTACAGGTGTGAGCCATTGCACCCGGCCAGTGGCTTCAAGTTCTATTCATGTTGCTGCAAAAGACATGATTCTATTCTTTTTATGGCCAAGTAGTATTCCATGGTCTATACGAAATTTTTTATTATTCAGTCATCCATTGGTGGACACTTAGATTGATTCCATAGCTTTGCAATTGTGAATAGTGCCACAACAAACAGGCAAGTACAGGAAACTTGATATAATAATTTCTTATCCTTTGGGTAGATACCCAGTAGTGGGATTGCTGGATTGAATGGTGGTTCTGTTTGTAGTTCTTGGAGAACTCTCCATACTCTTCCACAGAGATTGTACTCATTTACATTCCCATCAACACTGTATAAATGGCCCGGTGCAGTGGTTCATGCCTGTAATCTCAGCACTTTGGGAGGCCGAGGCAGACAGATCACCTGAGGTCAGGAGTTCGAGACCAGCCTGGCCAACATGGCGAAACCCTGTTTCTACTAAAAATACAAAAATTAGCCAGGTGTGGTGGCACATGCCTGTAATCCCAGCTACTCTGGAGGCTGAGGCAGGAGAATCACTTGAACCTGGGAGGTGGAGGTTGCAGTGAGCTAAGATCATGCCATTGCACCCCAACCTGGCAACAGAGCAAGACTCCATCTCAAAAAAAAAAAAGTGTATAAGCATTCCCTTTTTCTCCACATCCTCGCCAATATCTGCTATTTTTTTGACTTTGTAACAGCTTTTCCAAAACAACAATATAAACACAGCAAGAAAACATCTGCCAATATTCTAACTTAGTCTACTTCTCAGTAGAATAAAGAACTAAACTCACTATGCAAGGAAACCCACCTAAAATGGAAGTGCAGTCCACAACCTCCTGTTTGTATTACAAAGAGAATGAGGTTTTCTCTTTGAAAAACACTTTTAGTCTTCTAAGACATTTAATGATCTCTAAAATCAATCTGCAGGTATTTATTACATCCAAAGAATGTCATAAAAATAGGTCAGAAAAAAATGTTCTAATTTAGTAGGATTTTTCCAATGCAGCCCTGCCATAGTGTTGGGGGCGATCCTTTCATGACTTAAGAGAGGTCCTTCTTTGTTCAACTTTCCCTATAAATTCTTTCCAGATGACTCCAGGTTTTGTCAGTCTTCACACACCCCAATTCATCTGTATGATATTCTTTGCCTATTCCCTGTAGCAGGGTGAGTAAGAGTGAGAATTCCCACTGCCACCAAACTGCCTGGCACACACAAGCAAACACAGAGAAACAACACAGCACAATGTTAAAGTGTGTGTGCTTGGCTGTCAGCCTGCCCGTGTCCCTGGCTGGGCCACCTGCTTAACCAAGTAACCCTGGGCAAGTTGCATAACCTCTTTGTACCCTAGTATCATCATCTATAAAATGAGCGATAATAATAATACATGTTGCATACTATCGTTATGAGGATTGAATAAATGACAATTTCTAGAGGTTTCAAGCAGCATCTGGCCTGGAGTGTGCACTAAAATGCTTTCCCCTGTGCACAGAAGGCTTCCTGTAGGACACACTCTAGTATACCTCCTACCTCGCTGCTGTACGTATGTCTGGAAGTCCATTTCCCCCATATGGGATGGAGGACTCCCCCACAGGGTACAAACTGAGTTCTGGTCATTTCTGAATCCTCAGCACTCACCTCACTGCCCCATCTCTTCGTTCCACAAATAATTACAGAAGGCTTACTATGTGCATGACATTTCTGGAATCTGCTTCTAGTTTGGTGAATAGATGAATTGCATCATTGCATTTTTCTGTAATTGTCTCATGGGTATAACATGTCTTGTCTCTCCAAATAGATGTATAATGTTCTGGAGAAAAGAGGTAATATCTTAAATTTATTTCAATTATATTTAAAGATATCTGTAACTTTTAGTTTTTCTATGAATCACCCTATTTTGCCAAAGCCAGTGAAAGGAGTGCCAAAGTTAACAATATTGTATTTATACGTCGATAACTTTTTCTACCTTTTTCTCTTCAATAGAGGAGATAAAACATACATATAAACAACTGTCATACAATATAGAAAAGACTGAGTGCTGGGTAAAATGCAGAGGGGATTCAGAAAACAGTAGAATTACTTTTGGTTCTTAACTCATTAACTCATTAAAGTTAAGTACAAGTAATAGAAAGCATTATGTTAGCTTAAACATAAAAAAAAGGATATGCGTTCAAAAATATACTCATAGAATTCAAGGACAATTGGGCATTACAGGACACCTGAAGCAGGAACTGGTAAACTGAAGAAGTCCTTCCATTTTGGTACAACTGAAAACCGTCATTCTTCACGTGCATCTCTTTCATTCCTTTCTTTTTCTTCAGGTTACCTTTCTTGTCTCTCTGCCCTAATGGCACTGGGGTTTATGTCGTATCATTCTAACCACAGCTGACAATAACTGGCCATCTCTTAGTTTGAATTCCAAATCGTGTAGAATTTAATAGACCTGATTTAGGGCCAGAGAAGGGATGCCAGTGAGCTGATCAGAGCTCAGAAACATGTCTCTTCAAGGGCTCAGGGATTTGATAAGGTTCTGGAGCCTCAGGGAGGATGACTGTGCCCTAGAAATAAGAGCATCCATGTGCAAGACTCTCCTCTACTAGCTGAGGTCATTTGAGAGTCCCCAGAATAAGAGTCTGCTAGGGGTGGCTTCATACGGGCTTCCAAGAACCAATTGTTAAATTTTCAGGAATTTTCTCATCCAGTTGTTAAACATAGCCCTGTTAAAAATTAAACTATATAAGTTCATAATTAGAAACAATATTAAAAATGAAAGTAAAGCAAGGCACCCATCCAGTAATCCCAGCACTTTGGAAGGCTGAGACAGGAAGATCACTTGAAGCCAGGAGTTCGAGACCAGCTTGGACAACAAAGTGAGACCCTGTCTCTAAAAAACATTAAAAAAAATTACCTGGGGGATATAGTGGCATGTTCCTGTAGTCCCAGTTACTCAGGAAGCCAAAGTGGGAGAATCGCTTGAGCCCAGCAGTTCAAGGCTGTAGTGAGCTATGATTACGTCACTGTACTCCAGCCTGGGCAACAGACCAAGACTCAATTTAAAAATGAAAAAGAAAAAGAAAAAAAAAAAGACAATACATACTCAAAACTCATTACTTTCTAATTATTTTTAATACGTTACTATTAGTTATGTCTTAAGTTTCTTTTTTCTCTGTTGTATCTGCATGGTGGAAAAACTCAATGGCTGTATAATGCTACTGGGTGCAACTTCACATTCTGTGACGTTACATTAGTAGCTTGAAATGAGCCAGGTAGGAGTACTTAGAACATGGAATTGACAAATACTGTAAATCAGACCTTGATTTGTTTTTTTGTTTTGTTTTGTTTTTACTATTGCTATTTCTTAATTGTCTAAATGAGAGATTAGCAAACTATGGTCTAACAGAGCTTGCCACTTATTTTTGTAGAATCCACAAGCTAACATTAATTTTTAGTTTTTAATGGTTAGGGGAGAAAAAGAATGATATTTAATGACATATGAAAGTTATGTTAATGGTAAATTTTAGTATTTATAGATGAGGTTTTATTGGTACACAGCCATGTTTACTACTGTCTATTGCTAATCTGTGCTATAACGGCAAAGTTAAGTAATTGCAACAGAGACTACATGGCCTGCAAAGATAAAATATAGTATGGTTCTTTACAAAAATTGTTTTTCTGATCTGGCCTAAACTGAAGAAAATCAGAAGAAAATGTGAAGAATGCAGATTCTTAAATATTAAAATTAACAGTGTTGTGTCTCTTAGTGTTACATTATGATTAGCACAAAAAAATTAAGAAAATATCCTTTTGGAATTTAAAAACTATTATACAACTCCACAAAGATATCCCTCCAATCACTGATAAACAAGTGAAGTTCTCACATATTTCTTGATTGCTTCACTTTCTTTTAAATGAAAATATTAACCAACATTCATGAAGTGAGTGATTTCTTTGCTGAATCAGACAATAATCAAACATTTATTCATAACTTGATATTGTGATATGATTGCTGGCAATAGTATTAAAAAAACTAGTAGTGAAGAAATGACATTAGGGAAGATGGCAGAGTAGGCAGTGGCAGGAGTTCATCTCTTCACCGAAACAACAATTGTGTTGGCAGGATTTCTCTGATGTAAGTATTTCAAAAAACTGTAGTCTGTTTGAAGGCTTGCAGCTTCCAAGGGAAGTCTTTTCCTATAAGTCATGGTTAATTTCAGCCAATTTCAGCAGTTAGCATGGTAGCAGCTACCCAGCCACAGCTGCCAACCCTGAGCCCTGCGCCAGTCAGCTGTTCCAACATTCCTAGAGCAACTTATAGCAACTAGGATAGCTAGAAAACACATTGTCTTTTGAAAAACCCTGGGATCAGTTTTAACCACTGGTGGCTGCTTCTGATTTTGGAGGTATAGACACAGAGGTAAGCTGCCATTGTTGCAAGTCCCATCCAGCAGCTGAAGTGGCTTCCAGGGAATGTAAAGAAACAAAGTTTGTTTTCACCCTTCATTTCCGCTCCCCCGCCCCCAACTTTTTTTTCTTTTGCGGTGCTAGATATTTAAGGATTAGGACATTGTAAAGCAACTGCACATGTGGAGGAATTTAGAAAGTCACTGCCCATGCCCAGGGAAAGACACCAGCTCAGAATACTACCCTAAGTTTACACCTCAAGCTGATCCTAGCACAGAGACACCCTGTAACAGTTAAAAAAACAAACCAAACAAAAACAGAAAAACAGCAAACCCCGGGGAAGGGGTTGAATCTGATTTCCATAGTTGCCACACTATAAGATTCAAATGTCCAGTTTTAAACAACCACCAAAAGAATTACAAGTCATATAAAGAAATAGGAAAGTATGGTTTACTCAAAGGAAAAAAATAAATCAGAAGAAAATATCTATAAGAAAGATTAGATGGTGTCTTTACTAGACAAAGACATGAAAACAACTGTCTTAAAGACTCTCAAAGGACTAAAGTAAGACATGGATAAACTCAAGAAAATAAGATATGAACAAAATATAAATATCATTAAAGAGATAACATAAAAAACGAAACATAAAATTCTGGAGTTTGGAATTACAATAACTGAAATTTTAAAAATTCACCAGAAAAATTCAAAAGCAGATTTGAGCAGGCAGAAGAATCAATCAACTTAAAGATAGATAACTGAAATTTTGAGTCTAAGAAACACACACACACACACAAATCGAAGAAAAGTAAACAGAGCCCAAGGACAGTGGAACATCATCAAGTATACCAACATATTCGTTGTGGGAATCTTAAAAAATATATAAAGGATTGGGGTAGAGAGATTATTTGAAGAAATGATGTGCAAAAACTTTCCAAACAAGATGAGAGTTATGAATCTAGAAGCCCAAGAAGCTCAACAAATTCCAGATATAATAAAGAGACCACACCAAGACACATTATAATAAACTTATCAAAAGACAAAGAGAGAACCTTGAAAGCAGGAAGAGATAAGAGACTTATCACACGCACAGGACCTTTAACAATATTATTAGCAGATTTCTCATCAGAAACCTTGAAGATTTCAAAGTGCAGAAAGTGTGGAAAGTTATTCACAAGTATATTCAAATTACTGAAAGAAAACAACTGTCAACTGGGAATTCTATATCTAGAAAAACTATCCTACAAAAATAAGGGAGAAATTGAAACATTCCTAGATAAACAAAAACTGAGGGCGTTTATTACTACTAGATCTCAAAAGATCTTCAGATTGAAATAAAGGGACATTAAATAGTAAATCAAGGTCATAATGAAGAATAAAGATCTCCAGTAAAGGTAAATACACGGACAATTACAAAAACTAATTTTATTGTAACTTTGATTTGTAACATGATTTAAAAAACAAATGTGTTTTAAAAACCAATCATTAGTCTATGTTTTGAGGCTCACAATATATAAAGATATAATTTATTATATTAATAACTGAAAGGGGATGGGGACAGAGCTCTATTGAGGCAGAGTTTTTGTATGCTATTGAAGTTAAGCTACTGTAAATTCAAATTAGTGTTATAACTTTAGGATGTTCAGTGTAATACCCATAGTAGCAATAAAGAAAATAACTACAGAATGTACACTAAGGAAAATGAGAAAGGAATTGAAACATTTTCCTACAAAAATCAATAAAACACAAAAAAAGAGAAATGCAGGAAATAAGGAACAAAAAAACTATAAGGAATATAGAAAATAAATACAAAATGAAGAAGTAAACACTTCTTATTAGCAATTACTTTAAATATAAGTGAATTAAAATCTCCAGTCAAAAGACAGAGATTAGAAGAATGAATTTAAAAAAAAAAAGTGATCCAACCATTTGCTGTCTACAAGACACTCACTTTAGCTCCAACACCACAGATAGGTTGAAAGTGAAAGGATGAGAAAAGATATTCCACACAAATAGTAACCAAAAGAACTCTGGGGTGGCAATGCTAACATCAGACAAAATACACTTTAAATTTAAGAAGGTTGCAAAAGACAAAGAAGACATTAAGTTTACAAAAGGTGAAGAAGACTTTACAAGAGACATTAATATGTAATGTTTGCTTTGTCTCTTGTAACCTTTTTAAATTTAAAGTGTATTAATTTTACTATTACTTATTAATAAAAATTTCAATATAGCAAGAAGACGGAAATACTCTTACACCTAATAACAGACTCCCAAAATATATGAAGGAAAAATTGACAAAATTGCTCTTCTTTGGCTTCAGAATACTCTCATGATAAAAATCTTGACCCTAGTTAAATCTAACTCTGTATCTATTTGGCATCTTCACTGGTACAGTTATCTAGGGGCGGATTTTTAAAAAGCATAACTATGTTCATTGGTTTTGTTTTAATTCATTATCACGAACTGTGGGAACTTAATGCTCTCGGTTGGTTATACTACATTTTTTTTCAGTCTGATCACTTTTCCATGCTTCTGGAAAACCATTTCATATTTTCTTCCCCATTCTTTCTCTCCTTCCCTCCCAGCTTGTGACCTTGCTTCTTATTTCACCAAGAAAATGAAAGCAACCAGAAATGTCTTCCACTAGTTCCAACCACCACATCCATCTATAAACTGTCTTTTGTTCCCATATTCTCTGCTTTCTCTCCTGTCGTAATAATACACCTACCCTTTTTACTAGAGTGTTAGATATCACCTTCTCTTGCCTATTAAAAGATATTGCTCCAGCAATTCTTTCCCCTTTGTATTAATTTTCCTCTCTGTTGAATCATTTCTATGTAGCACTTCAATAAGTTTTTCACCCTTATACCACTTCACTGAAATTGTTTTTGTCCACACCACTGATGAACTCCACTTTGCTAAATCCAATGGTCAACTTCGTCTTCATTTTACTTGGTTCATTGGCAAGATTTAACATCAATCATATCATCCTTCCTGAAGCACCTTCTTCACTGTGCTTCCAGGACAACCTCTCTCTGTCCACATTTTTCAGTCTGCTTTTCTGGTTCTTTCTCATCTCCCTTACTTCTAAACATTGATGTACCCCAGTTCCTTGAGTCTCTTATCCTATCTATAAACACTCCTTTGGTGATCATAAACTGTCTAATGACTTTAAATATTATCCATGTAATGGTAACTCACTGATCTACTTTGATGGCTCAAACTACTGCCTGAGTTCATTTATACAAGTGCCTACCCAATATCTCCATTTAGAAGTCTTATTAAACTTAATATGTCCAAAACTGAGTTTCTGATATTTCCATCCAAGCCTGCTCCAACCACAGTCTTCCCTTTCTTAGTTGATAGCAACTTTATCCTACCAAAAACCTAGAACCATCCTTGATTCCTCTATTTCTTTCACATCCTCTATCCAGCTGGTTAGCAAATCACATCAGCTCTTCCTTAAAAATAAGCTAGAATCTATTTTCTCACCACAACCACAGCTACTGCCCAGGTGCAAGCTTCCATCCTCCCTCATCTAGATTACTATAAAGCTTCATAACTTGTCTCCTTGTGTCTCTCCTTGCTTTCAGTCTATTCTCAAAACAGAAGTCAAAGTGATCCTATTAAAATTTAAGTCACATTATGTACCTTCTCTGTGCAAATCCTTCCAATGGCTTCCCATCTCACATAAAGTATCATAAAAACCCAAGTGCTCATCTTAACTTACAAGGCTCTGCATGATCTTCCCCATTCTGCCCACAACCTCTCTGAAATCATCTCACTAACTCAGTCTTCTCCAATCACTCTGGAAGACATCTTCCTGCTCACCACCTTCCTTAGCTCTTCCCATTATTAAAAACTATATGTATATAACTCCACTAGATTGTAAACACAATGACAGCAGGATTTTTTTTGGTCTGTTTTGCTATATCCACAGCACTGGAATAGTTTTGGAGGCAAGGGAAGGATATATGAGATAGCTAGGACCTGGTATTGAACATTTTCACTGTAGATATGGTGATATGGTTTGGCTATGTCCCCACCCACATTTTATCTTGAATTGTAGCTCCCATAATTCCCACACGTTGTGGGAGGAACCTGGTGGGAGATAATTGAATCGTGGGGGCGGTTTCCCCCATACTGTTCTCATGGTAGTGAGTAAGTCTCACGAAGTTTGATGGTTTTATAAGAGGAAACCCCTTTCACTTGGTTCTCATTCTCTTTTTTCCTGCTGCCATGTAAGATGTGCCTTTTGCCTTTTGCCATGATTGTGAGGCCTCCCCAGCTACAGCCACGTGGAACTGAGTCCATTACACCTCTTTTTCTTTATAAATTATCCAGTCTCGGGTATGTCTTTATTAGCTGCATGAGAATCAACTAATACATACGGATTTTGTCATTCAAAGGGATATCATTATGGCTGTAAATAGCCAATTGATAGGGGGATCCTGCAGTCATTTTGAAAGGAATAATCATTTCCAAACTCATGATTTTTTCCAGAGACTACAAATGAGGACAAAGATGAGGTGACTTTGGTGGTATTTTAAATTGATATTTTAAAAGATGCACCTGTACCTTATTAGCATTTGAGGAATCAGTGACAGGCAATGTGCTGCAGAGAGACAGCCAGTGGACAAGAAATAAGAGATCCTTCCTGTGAGGCAAAAAATGGGGCAAGGCCAGGAGCAAAGTGAGAGGAAAAGGCCAAGAGTGATACAAGCTTTGGCTCTTATGATGTAACCAAAATACAACTAGGACCCCCTGCCCCCACTCCTGGCCTAGCCTCAGCACATACATTTTAATTCAAAGAACTGCTCTCTAAAGAAAAATATGCATTAAATCAGTTCCAACTTTTACTTAGGGAGAAAATCGCCAAGAAATGATGAGGGAACTACACTTTTAGTGCACAGCAAATCATGCCACATCCTCTCTATTGGTCTCCTCCACTCTCAAAACTCACCACAGAAATTGCTACTGACCCCAGAAACCTCTTTTTCCCTCCTCTCCTCTCCTAATCTAAACCTCTCCATGGCCAAGTCCTGCTACTTCCCATTATCCCTCCATTCATCCTCCCTTTCCTCTCCAGCTTGCTTTCTCATGAATAATCTCGTTCTTTCCAATGTAATCCCTATGTCCCATTTGTCCAGTTGTGTCTCTGGCTCACCATTAACTCAATTCTGCATTATAAAACCCTGAGCTCTGAGCTGACGAAGCTATAATTATCTCTAGAGAGGCAGAGGGAGGTACAGGAAAGGCTGAGACCACAAAACATTAATAATTTTCTTCCCCATCACAGTAGAATAAAGTCTCTTTTCCCTCCCTGGATTTCAAGTGTCTGAAAATATCTAATTTCAAAAGGAGGAGGAAGAACCCCTTGGAAAGACAGAAATACTGGTGAAAAGAGAAATCCCTCTCTTTGACTAGGGATTTCAGCCAAGTGAGCTAAAAGGCCAGGATTCTTTCTAACCGTCCACGCCACAAGATGTAAACGAATCTATTTACTCAGCAAAATATTTCCTTATTACATTTTGAGTAATTTCCCATTGAAAACAAACAGTGCATGTCAAAAAGCTCCAGGAGTCCCTCAGGCCTTCAGGGCTTAGAATGGGCCCATCTTAGTCATCTTTCCTCTGCTTTCAAGAGAGGAAGCCAGACAAGTTTATTTTTACTTTTGTCTTGCTATTTTGATTTACCAAATGCCACTGCTTAATTGAGTTTTGAAAAAGACAAACAAAAGCAGCAACCATCTCAGTTTAGACTGACTACAGAACATTCGAGCTGATCTTATCAGACAACGAATTCAACCATATTTTATTTACCAGTAGAGATACTGGGAATAGTCAAGATTACCAACCTTGATGTAGGATGCCCAGCTGTCATTAACTCTTCATCAGTTAACCATTGACAAAGAAAAAAAATCATTTCACTTTCTTTTTTTTTTTTTTTTTTTTTTCACTGATTGTCAACACAATTCATTGGCCAATCTACTCTTTCCCTACTGACATGAAAAGCCACTTTTGTCATTTACTGAAGTATATTTAGTTCTATGCTGTTATAACTGTTATAATAACTTCTATGTTCTGGCAGTAAAGCCCCAGATTTTTAATTTCTGTGACTGTATGATTAATTTTAACATCTTATATGATATCAGATTGGTGCGAAAGTAATTGCAGTTTTTGCCATTAAAAGTAATGACAGTAACACATCTACTTTCATATCTACCAGAATGGCTAAAAATAAAGAATAAACATTACCAAGTGGTGGTATGGATTTGGAGCAACTAGAGCTCTCAAATACTGCTGGTGGGAATGTAAATTAGAACAGATGTTTCTAAACTGTTTGTCAGTGTCTATTAAAGCTAAACATATGTACTGTATACTCTATGACCCAATATTAACCCTCCTGGCTTTCCCTCTAGTAACAATGAGTATTTACTTTCACCAAAAGACATGTGCATGAATATGATAGCTAAAAATCAGAAAACAACCCGAATGTTTATCACTAGTGAAGAATTTATTTTTTAAAATATTGGTATATTCATGAAATGGAGCGCTATACAGCAATGAAAATAATAAACTACTGCTACATGCTGAAATATCAATGAATCTTAGAGGCATAATGTTGAATAAAAGCCACACACAAAAGATTAAAAGATTAATCTTATTAATTTTATTAATTGTATTAATTGATTACATTAATAAGAAATTCAAAATAAACAAAACTAATCTATGGTAATAGAGGTCAGGAGATAGTTGCCTTTTGTTGGATTTACTGACTGAGAGGGGTGCAAGGAAGCCTTCTGGAATATTGGAAATGTTCTATAACTGGATCTGGATTGTGGTTGTATAGGTGTATACATATAAAAATACTTAACTGAGCCGTACACCCAAGATTTGTGCATTTCACTACATTAAGTTATACCTCAATAATTTCTTTAAATATTGCCTTTTCTTTTATTTTTATTATTTGGGGTAAAATTTATGACCATTTGACTGATTTTGATAAAAAATCTCTATTAGGATTTACATATAAAATCAGAGTGCATTTAACATCATTGTAATTTTATTTATTTTCAAAATATTCCTCTTTTAAAATGTTGCTGTTTTCTTCATGTAAGTATAACCCAGATGTCAATTGCACTCAGCAAATATTTTGACATTCTAATTAAATTGTCTTGAACACTCTCCCAAATGCAGTGAGAAACCCAGAGGAGGTGAACCCACGAGGAGAGGTTGAGGTATTGTTTACAAGCTCCCCAGGCAATGTGCAGAATGTCAAGAACCAATAGCCTGGTTGACTTGACTCACTTGGGTCCTGCTGAAAGCCAATAGCTTGAGTGCGAAAAACACAGCACTATGTTGCAGTCAGAAGGAAAGAATGAGACCTTTTAATGTGGGCTGCTCAGTTTCCTTAAAAAGAAATCAATGAATCTTCTGCTAGAGAATAATGCTGACTGTTAGTATTCTGAGACCCAAGTGAAGGGACAGGACCAGAGGTCTCACTATTGAAGATGTCAACTTTCATTTGATCTGCCTATTTTCAATATGGCACTATATTAGGCTATTTTTTTTCATTACTATAAATAAATACCTGAGACTGGGTAACTTGTAAGAAAACAGGTTTAATTGGCTTGCAGTTGGGCAGGCTATACAGGAAAAATTGTGCCAGCCTCTGCTCATCTTCTGGAGAGGCTTCAAGAAGCTTACAAGGAAGGACAAAGGTGAAGCAGGAGAAGACAGGTCACATGGCAAATGCAGGAGCAAGGGATGGGGGAGGTGCCACACTTGATAACAACCAGACCTCATGAGAACTTACTCACTATTGCAAGGACAGCACCAAGCCATGAGGGATCTGTCCTATGACCCAAACAGCTTCTATCAGGCACCCCCCCCCCAAATCTCATATCCTTCTTATATTGCAAAATGCAATCATACCTTCCCGGTAGTCTCCCAAAGTCTTAACTCGTTCTAGCATTAACTCAAAAGTCCAAAGTCTCATCTGAGATAAGGCAAGTTCCTTCTATCTATGAGCATGTAAAATAAAAAACAAGTTACTTACTTCCAAGATACAATGTGGGTATAGCCTTTGGGTAAACATTCCTGTTCCAAAAGGGAGAAATCGGCCAAAAGAAAGGGGCTGTAGGCCCCACTCAAGTCCAAAACCCAGCAGGGCAGTCATTAAATCTTAAAACTCCAAAATAGTCTCCTTTGACCCCATGTCCCACATCCAGGGCATACTGGTGTAAGAGATCGGTTCCCAAGGGCTTGGGCAGGCACCTCACACTCACTTTTCTGCTTCTGCTGTGGCCAAGTTCAGGCTGCTAAAAATGGGGAGAAGTGGTGACACAGCAGTATGGGGTCAAGGAAGGATCCAGGAGACTAACTGCTTGGTGTAAGGCCTTTCAGCCAACCTTTCCAACTCCCACCACATTCTACACTCTTGTCTTCATAACCTGACATCTAGGATCTTGAGCTATTCTGGGGCTATGTGTAGAAACTGTCTTACTTCTTATTGGTTTCTTTGCTCATAGGCTTAGATTTCAACTTTCTCTCTAAAGTTAGTCACCATTTACCTGCTTGCAAAATGTTGGTAATATATCTTGTTTGCTAAGTCTTCTAGGTGTGTCTTTTTTAAAAAGACCATATAGCCTATTTGAAATCTCAATTTGAGTCTTTGCCATTTTTTTCTTTTTTCTTTAGTACAATTCACATAAGGTGAACAAATCTTAAATGTATAATTAAATGAAGTTTTACATATTCATACACTGTGTATCCAACTCTCAAGTCAAATTATAGAACATTTCCAGCACCCTAGCAGGCTCCCATCTAACACCATATTGTAGATCGGGTTCTCTTGGAAGCAGATTCTGAGACTGTTTTGTGTCCAGGATATTTATTATTGAGTAATCATGATCAATACCTATTGATCATGAGGGAAGGAAGCAGGCCTGGGTAGAAGATGTCAAGGTGTCATGCAGGACCCTCAGCCTCAGCCAAACCCACAGAAAGCTCTGGAGCTGAAAGCGTCCTCTGAATTGTCCTGTCCAATGGTCAGGTGACTGTCCAAAACAGCCAGTCCTTTGTCTTTATACTCCCACCTGGATCCATTATTAGCTGTAAACTGCTTCTGGAAGAGTGTGTGACCCTTGTCGAGGCACCTCTCTGTTGCTGATGTAATCCCTAAATCAATGACAGCTGATGGCTGTTGGCTGACAACACTCCTTGCAGCTGAAGGAGGAACCTGGCCTCTTCATGTGTACCACAGCTCCTTGTCAAAAACCCTCTAAGAAAAACATCATTATAACTCCTGTTACCTTAGATTAGTTTTGATTACTTTAAATGTCTTTTAAATGGAATTACACAGTATGGAATAATTTCATTCTAGTTTATTTTGTTCAGCATTACATATGTGAATTTCATCATGTTGTTGCATGTAGCAGAAATCATTCTTTTTCATTGCTATATAATATTTCATGGTAAGAACAAACCACAGTTTATATATCCTTTCTTCCATTGATCAACCTTTGAATTGTTTCCATTTGGGGCTACTAGGAATAATCTTTGCTTTCTCTTTCATTGGTTTCTGCCTTAGCTTTATTTTTCCTTCCTCCTATTTGGATTTAATTTGCTCTTCACTTTCTAGTTTCTCAGAAAGGAGGCTGAAATCATTGATTTTCGACTTTTCTTTTTCTACCCTATTCACTCAAAAGTATAAATTTCCCTTTGGTCAGAAACTGCATTCCATAAGTTTTGAAAATATTTCATAACTACTGTTATGACTTCTTTTCTGATACATGTATTATTGAAGTTGGGGATTTTCTACTTATTTTTCTATTATTGATTTCCAGTTTAATTCTACTGTAGTCAAATAACATTTTCTGTATGTTCTGAGTCTTTGAAATGTTGGGAGACTTACCCTCTGATCTAGTATAGGCTCTATTTTGGTAAACGTTCCATGTAGGCCAGGCGCGGTGGCTCACGCCTGTAATCCCAGCACTTTGGGAAGCCGAAGTGGGTGGATCACAAGGTCAGGAGATGGAGACCATCCTGTCTAACACAGTGAAACCCCATCTCTACTAAAAACACAAAAAATTAGCCGGGCATGGTGGTGGGCACTTGTATTCCCAGTTACCTGGGAGGTTGAGGCAGGAGAATGGCATGAACCCAGGAGGCGGAGCTTGCAGTGAGCTGAGACCACGCCACTGCACTCCAGCCTGGGTGATAGAGCAAGACTCTGTCTCAAAAAAAAAAAAAAAGTTCTGTGTAAACTTGAAAATAATGTGTGTTCTGCAGTTATTGAGTGTGATGTTCTATACTTGTGAATCAGGTTCAGATCTTCCATGTTTTTATTAATATTTTTTCTTTATTTATGATTATCAATTGCTGAGAATGGTGTATTAAAATCTCTGACTATAATTGTGGATGACCAATTTCTACTTCTGGATCTATGAACTTTTGCTGTACATATTTTAACTACGTTAGGTGTATACAAATTTAAAATTATCATGTTTCCTTGATGAATTGGCTCTCTTATTATGAAAACTCTGTCTCTATTAACATTTCTTTCCATAAGTCCCATCATGTGATATTAATATAGCTATATCAGCTAGCTTTTGTTTAGTGTTTGCATGACATATCTTTTCTCATTCATTTTTCCATTTTCCTGTGTCCTTATCAATAAGTCTCTTATAAACAGTGTTGTATTTAACGTACGCCTCTTGCAAACAGCATATAGTAGTTTCTTGTTTTAACCAAATTGGCCCATTGATCCAGCAAAGGAAAGAGCTGGTAATTGCAAGTTCGCTTCACAATTAGAATTTCAACTCATCTAGTCTCTTTGTTACCACAATTCTCCTTGTCTTTAAATATATAATTTTGGAAAATCTTGGTATTCTTCTTTAGTTATTGCAGCCAGAGCATTGGGCTATTATGACCTATTACATCCTTCCATGAAGCGCAAGTCTCTGTCTTGTCATTTAATAGCAAGGGTTTTTGTTTGTTTTGTTTGTTGTTGTTGGTTTTTGTTTTTAGCTACAGGGTCTCATTCTATCATTCAGGCTGGAGTACAGTGGAGCAATTATAGCTCAGTGTAACCTCAATCTCCTGGCCAGAAGCAATCCTCTGCCTCAGCCCCCAAGTAGCTAGGATTATAGGAACATGCCACCATGCCCAGATTTTTATTTATTTATTTTAGAGACAGGGTCTTGCAATTTTGCCCAGGCTGGTCTGGAACTCCTGGCCTCAAGTAACCCTCCTTCTTTGGCCTCCCAAAGCACTGAGATTATAGATGTGAGCCATTTTGCCCGACCTAATAGCAAGTTTAACTGTACACATTCAATGTGATAACTGTTTTATTTGATCTAAATTCTATTATCTTATTTAATGGTTTGTGGCTATTTTTCATTTTAGTTTTTGATAGATTTATCTTTTTAACTCTAATAATACAGATATTCTATTCTATACCCCCAGAAGTCACATGGCCCCGTGATACCCAAACACAAAACAAACAAAACTGTTGACTCTCTCAACTGCATTCAAAAAGAAATCAAACGCCCTCTCTGAGATTATAGTGGCTTACATTTTCATGGAGAATTTTGCTTCTGAATTTTTGTGCCTTCTATTCTCAACATCTCTAGCAGTGATTCCCATAGCTGCATGACCCTTGCAGCTTCATTCTGGCCCAGATGTGTTCCCTATTCCCTTTTCTCTTACCCCCCTCAAGCTCCTAATCACTCTAAACCTGCTTTTTTATTAGCTTATTCTTTTTTTTTAAGACAGAGTCTCACTCTGTCTCCCAGGAGTGCAGTGGCACCATCATAGCTCACTGCAACCTCTAACTCCTGGGCTCAACTGATCCTCCCACCTCAGCCTCCCTAGTAGCTTGAAATACAGACACACACCACCAGGCCTGGCTAATCTTTTTTTTTTTTTTTTCAATTTTTTTTGTAGAGATGGGATCTTGCTATATTGCCCAGGCCAGTCTTGAACTCCTGGCTTCAAGCAATCTTCCTGCCTCAGCTTCCCAAAGCACTAGGATTATAGGCATGAGCTACCATGCCTAACCTCAAACCTTATACTAAGCTTTTCTTACCTCCAAACCTTTTGTAAAGTCTTGTCTGAAGATTTGAGGTAATGAAGGGAGTGTGAATTATAGCCAAGCAATCAACGTATTATCAAATGAGGTGAATCTCCTCCTAAAAGTTCCTTGATCATCCTGGCCTTACAGATCACTCAGAAGTCACCTTTTTCCACAGGGAACTGTTCTCTGAACTTGCTAAGTTGACCTCTTTCTCTCAGCAGACCTCAAATTTTGTGTAGGCAGCCTTTTAGCTCTTCACTTCCATTCAATTCTACCTACCTCTGTAGATGCAAAAGCTGATTGGCACATTAAGTGCTAGAAAAGGGACATGTGTCTCTGTGTTGTATGCTTACCAGCATCAAAGTATTTGCTTGTGATTTTCAGTTTCAGTCTTTCCTCCCAAATTATCTCTGATAGTTAATAGAAACAATCAATAGAAAGACTTTTTCCCACTGACTTGATTTATGCTATAATTCTTTTCTCTCTATTCCTTTGTTTGTTCTGTAAGAAGTTGCCTTTCAATAAGTCAAGCCTAAATTCTTGATCATAATTAAGCAAGAAATTATATCTATTCACTGTTCTCCCCTCCCATTATGTAAAACAAGACATTTAACAGTCTTTTATCTCGTATTTCCCAACTCCCAATTACTGTTAACATAATCTAAGCTTTTAGATCCAAATTACAAGTATTAATTATTTTACTTTATTTATGTTATCTTTCAAGTACACTTGTCAGTCTTCCCAGGAGTACCAGCCTGAAGCCATCAGGGTCAACTCTCTCTCCACTCTTTGCTCTTTTCTAATTGACATACTTGCTTTTGTAGAAACCAGGTAAATATTGATGCAGACTTCTGTGTGGCATATTCATTTGTTTGTTTCAGTGGGAATTAGGAAGGAGAAAGGAAATTACCTGCCAGCTTAAATGCAAGGAACATTAACAGCATCTTGACCTAGAAATCTTTTTTTTTTTTTCTTTTGAGACAGAGTCTTGCTCTGTTACCTAGGCTGGAATGCAATGGTGTGATCTCAGCTCACTGCAACCTCCGCCTCCCAGGTTCAAGCGATTCTCCTGCCCCAGCCTCCTGAATAGCTGGGATTACAGACACCCACCACCTTGCCTGGTTAATTTTTGATATTTTTGTATTTTTGATAGAGATAGGGTTTCATCATGTTTGCCAGGCTGGTCTTGAACACCTGACCTCAGGTGATCTGCCCGCCTCAGCCTCCCAAAGCGCTGGGAGTATAGGCGTGAACCACCACACCTGGCCTAGAAATCTTTAAACTTACTTTTACTGAAGCAAGGTTTCTTATTAAAATTCATTCCTTAGATTATATTATATCCAATTTTTAAGTATAAGTTGGTGCCCTTACCCCAGTCCTGCCTAATTTACTCCTTCAAGTTTCTCCCCTTACACTGAACCTCCCATCACAGTTTTAGGCCCCCATCCTTGCACTTGCCTAAGAAAATCTATTAACAAAATGCAAATTTACTTGAATATTCACCTCAGTCTGTTTTTATTTTTAAATGCCTGCAATCTTTCCACTGCTTAAGACAGACTTTATTCCTAAAACTCTGTTTAAAATTGATTTCTTTGGTAAATTAAATGCACCAGCAGAGCTATTATTTAAGGGAAGCTTTCAGTGAATCATTTTGCAAAGTAAAAGATTTTTTTGCAATATGTATTAACTCCTATCCCAACAATTTCCACCTCCTCTTCCCACTAACAGCAATAACAAAAACAATCTGTTTTATAAATTTGGATTTTTGAATAGTAAATGGAGCTTACCATATTTCATTTTAAAACCAAATATAAACATTTACAGACTCTGCACTGTGACTCTCTCATATCCATATAAATAATTATGCCTTCTCTGTACTTGAGAACTATTTCTTTTCACGGATTTCACTTTCTTTTTTCTTTTCTTTTTTTCCAGATTGTGTAGATGCTTAAAGGGAGCTGAAACAAGAGATGAGAAAGATTAAGATAAATAATTGTTTCTCTTTGTAAATGCTACAAATCTTTTAATTTTTCCTCCCAGGCTCAAAGCTCCTTTAACTTTGTTCTGTCATTATTATTGGCCTCTCAGAGATAAAGCACATATGCTAAATAGTATGTCCACACTGGCAGATTTTTATACTTGGTGCACTTACAGGCAATGAAATCAGCAGCCTGGAAAACTCAATTCATTGCTAGGGTTCAATTTCTGGCAAAAACCGCTACTCCAACGTGGATGTCCATTCCCATTTCAGGTATTTCTTGGCATGGTACTTTTTCCAGCACTGAACCCTTGATGTAGTTAGTAATGATGACTATTACGGGGACAAAGGATCCAAAAATGAGAAAAACTTTCAGTGAAAGATAAGCTTTTGCAGTTGTCCAAGAAACACAATGAAGCGGTGTTATCGAGCCATGGTGTTCACTAATAGGACCTCTTCTGATGATTAAGGGAGAGTGTTCAGTAGGCTTCATGCTGAAGTAATTAGCGGAACTTTTTATTATATTCTGACAAGTTCAATACAGAGTTGTTTGGTTACTCTCTACAGTCGGAACGCACATGGAAAACACATGTGGCATTGACTGGAGTTTGTTCCACTCTAGAAGTGTTGATAAAATATTTTTTAAAATGTAACTCACAAGCCTGAACATTCCTCGGCACTACAGGATGTAAACCCACCTCCCAGTCAAAGGATGAGATCTTTGCGGAGAACGCCATTGCTACCATGCTGCCTCTAACACTCCAAACCAGTACTGCCCCGCCCCAGCCATGACCTTCGCCTCAGCCGGAACCATTTTCTGGACGTCTACTCAGCACAGGAAAGCTCTATGTTCCAGACAGGGAAGATACCACACTGGAGCTTGCTCTCATTCCCTTCTTCTTCCAGCTCTTGCAAGGGTTCTGTGTTCCTAGAACCCAAGCACCAGGCTACCAGCAAAATCTAGATCTAAATCTTAGAAGGCAGTAACATATATAAACAGCTAATGAACACAGAGTAAGTAAAATCACCAAGTCTTTGTGATTCCTCTCTCTCAATAGTTATCATCTGTCTTGAATCTATCCATTATCACTGTCAGTATTTTAATCCTGACTACCTTCATCTCTACCTTGGATGAATACAATAATCTCCTAAAACATCTCTTGCCTCCAGCATTATTTTCTTCTACTGTGGCCAAAATAATCTTCCTAAAATGCAAATGTTGATCATGTTTCTTTCCTTCTGGAAACATTTCACTGGCTCCTTGGACCTATCTTCAGGATTAAGTTTAAATTCCCTGGCATGGATTAACTGGGGTGACAGATCATTAGTTGTCTAAACCAATCACTGTTTTTTTAAGAGATGGGTCTTGTTCTGTCACTCAGGTTGGAGTGCAGTGGTGTGATCATAGCTCACTGCAGCCTCAAATTCCTGAGCTCAATCAATCCTCCTGCCTCAGCCTCCTAAAATGCTGGGATTACAGGCGTGAGCCACTGCACCCAGCCAAACCAATCTTTACTGAATGTGAAGGAGGGAAGATGATAATAGTTATGCTGAGACCACAGGTGTAAATAGAGTCTCTTCTAGGGCAAACTGATATGTATAGTCACCCAGAGCATAAACGGACATATCTTCATGATCTAATCCCAGCTAATCTCTCCAACTTCACCTCCCAGTCTTTTCCTCTTCTTGCATATGTTATTCACACTGCCTTGAATTCTGTTCTCCTTATCACTGACCCCTTCACCTGGACAGCTCTCAGTTAGTGCCTCACAACCTGCTGAGGCTCCTCTTGTTTTCAGAAGCAGCCCTAATGTCTTTTTCTTTCTTTTCTTTTTTCTTTTTTTTTTTTTTTTGAGACAGAATCTCACTCTATTGCCCAGGCTGGAGTGCAGTGGCATGATCTCGGCTCACTGCAACCTCCACCTCCTGGGTTCAAGCGATTTTTGTGCCTCAGCCTCCTGAGTAGCTGGGATTACAGGGGCCCGCCACCAGGCCAGCTAATGTTTGTATTTTTAGTAGGGATGGGGTTTCACCATGTTGGCCAGACTGATCTCAAGCCCTAACCTCTTGAGACCAAGAGAAGTGCTCCCCTTTGGATGCTCTCTCACTTTCTGTACTTTCCAGCCCCGGCAGTGACGATAGCATGTTATTTGTCTTTTTCCCCAGTGCATCATCACCATTTGTGTATCTCCCCCTAGATGGTGCTAAATTCTTTGAGAGTAAACATCCTGGAATTGGTTGATTCTCAATACATATGAGTGAATTAATGAACTCCAAGTGCCACTGCAATTGGGAGGTGAGAGATCTGGAGAGCTTGCAGGGAGATGCTATTTGAGCTTGTCCCTGAAGACTGGGTAACATCAGGGAGCCTTGGGAGGCTGGAGGCACAGCCAGGGAAGTGAAGCCGTCACTGCTGCTGAGGATGGCATGGGCCTGGCACATCACGGCACTGGAGTTGGCTTTGCCCTGAAGTTCTGGCACAAGATAAATCACCTATTTTTAGTAGCTAACCTAGAAAAACTACATACCCACCAAAACTAAAAATAAATAAATAAATAAATAATAAAATGTAATGAATAAGAAGGAGAAGGTGACACCTGCAAGAGAAATTGAGTGAGATTTCTGGGCGCTACTAACGTTCCTTTCCATGGCCCAGAAGTTGGTCACACTGATGTGTTCAACTTGAGAAACAAAAAGTTTAAAATTAAAATGAGTCAATTCTCTCTAAATCGCTTTTCCAAACTGGATAACTGGAGACTCATGGGGTGTTAAATATAAAAGGTTGGGCCCAGCATCCTTTGCCGTACTCGTAGGTAGCGTGACTCTGGAAAGCCTGCCTTAGGGCTAAAGGTGTCCCAAAGCCTTTTCAACTTGCACGGCCACCACCACATCAAGAGGGTGCTGTAATGCTCCCCGACAGAGCAAATTGAAATAAGCCAGCTTTCCCAGTGCTTAGGTGCAGGTTTAATTTTTCTAAGATATGCCTTCATTTTTGTTAATTGCACATATGTTTCCAATGAAAATTCCAAATGTGTGTTTGAGCTCCCCCACCCTTTCTGGGATAGTCATAAACATGCTACAATATACCCTGTGTATGAGCGTTAGAATTCAATTTGCAATGCGCATCGCCAGATATGCATATTTATGACTGTACATCTCTGTTCAGTGGACTCCTGCCCCTCTCCTCCCCAGCCCCGTGCCCCTCATTTCCATTTTTTGTTTTCCTGGAAGCCAACTTGCCCCCGGAGGCCTGGGATTTTCCCTGGCCCATCCCCATGGTTTTAAAATGACACCAGCTGCTGACATGCAGTGGCAGCTCGGCTTCATTACAGATGTAGATTCTGTCTAGTGATGCTGGCCCCTGTCCCTGTTTGAAGGGAGCCCTGCCCAGCCAGAGCTGCATAAGAACAGACAGGGGACAACTGCTGTTCCTTTGTTGAACGTAGATTCTGCAGTGCCTTGATTGTCCCACGCTGTCAGACAAGGTGATCCCAGCTCAGTCAGGAAGGGCTCAACGCAAGCCAGCCTGGCTCCAGGGCAGAGGACAGAGCACAGCGTGTAAAGGGGGCCTTCTCTGCCCCTCCATCCCCCTCCCTGTCCTCTCCTCCTCACCACCCCTTCCTCCGCCTTGAAGGCCTAATGGGGAATCATTTCCCAACAGAAAAGTCAACTGGAATTGTGAAACAGAAGCCATTTTAAAAGAACCCGGCTCCGCATTTTATTATTTTTCCAGGGAAAACAGGTTTTGCCTTGGCCAGGCCTCGGTGCCACGGTAGGATATGGCTTGTGACAGCTCTGAAAAGCATTCAGAACAGTAAACACGGGCCTGGCCGCAGCACCCTAATTTAAACCGAGGGCATTCTAGGCAGGCGGTGTTTACCACTGCACTCCCAGCACAAGCGGCTTTATTTCAGAGGAAATCATTTCTTTCCAATCAGAGACAGAGAGAGACAGAGAGACCATATAAGAAGGAAAAAGTTTGGTTTCAATCTGTGAAATTGGTTCCCTTGGGGGAAACTTTAATTCTTGTCAAATGTTTAGGGAGAGTGCAAAAGAAATTTTCCACGTTTGCAGACGCGTTCTGTGACTGCAGCTCCGGGTTTCTGTGCAAAGCTTCTCACTCCTGTTTTGGGTGTTTCTGGAGGGAACGGGCCCTGGGATGGTCTGAGAAAGAGGAATTCAAGGATGTCTGGTGAGACGATAGAGTGGCCATCCAGCCACAGTCGGCCCAAGTAACCTTGTCTGGTTAAGGGGAGGGGTCTGGGGCAGGGACGAGACCCAGGGGAGTGGAAGACTGTGCTTAGGATCCGAGCAGCCCCTGACCAAGCAGATCAAGAGCAAAGACAGACAAATCTGAGAAAAGTCCTCAGTAAAATTCCTTTTTGCCTTTCTTTTTCTGCCCTGGGCATCTGCTTGCCAGCCCAGGAGACCTTGATGCCCCCAGCGAAGGGGTTAGAAGCACAGTGCACTCCATTGAGGCTGCCAGGCCATATAAATGGAGCCTTGGTTATGGCCGTCAAAAACACATTTCCCAGCCCTCGTTTCTTAAATCCACTGCCCTGGGGATAGAAGTCAGAAAGTCTAATTATAAAAGGTGACTTCAGGGCACTTCTGGGCATCACTGGTGTTTTGAAGAGGAAGGGGAGTCTAGGTGGGGAGATCTGGCAACGGCAGCAAGGAAATGGAAGAGCTACAGACGCTTTCCTCCAAAAACTAAATAAGCCCACAGTTAGGTAAATATTCTGTAGATAAACAAAGGCTGTGAAGCCCCGGAGTTTAAATTGAGGTGGGCTATGAAATGAGAGCGTATTAGATTCCCTCTAAGATGCAGACAAACCTTCAATCCTGGGAGCATTCAGAAGAGTTTGGGGGGGACATCATTCTGGGCATGGTCCCAGGGGCAGTTGGCTTCACTTAGGCTCTGAAGCACACTCAGGTGACCACCTTCCTGGGTTACCTTCTGCTTACTGCCCCAACCTCTCAGCTGAACCATGCCCCCGCATCTTTCCCATCACCTCCATCCCACACTGTTGTTTTTAATGTGTGTAACTTCTGTCTTCCTAGCTGGACTGGTAACACCCTGAGGGCAGGGGTTGTCTGCATTGCTCACCTCTGCATCTTGTGTGCCTATTGGGGACTGGCATATAGTAGGTATGTCATGACTCTGCTGAATGAATGAATGAACGAATGAGCCTTCCTGCTTGCTGCTCATGAAGAAGGCTCTTGGAAAAGGCAATGAGAAAAAGAAGAGGTAGAGGTTTTGAAAAATCACAACTGCTGGGCATGGGGTGTGTCTGTAGACCCAGCTACTCAAGAGGCTAAGGTGGAAGGATCACTTAAGCCCAGGAGTTGGAGGCTGCAGTGAGCTGATTGCACCAGTATACTCCAGCCTTGGCAACAGAGTGAGATCCTGTCTCTTAAAACAAAACAAACAAGCAAATAAAAACACCTTAACTTGTCTAACTTAGGTTAGTATCATCTAGAAACTATCTTTGAAGGCAAAAAATCCTTTGAGACCATTTCAATTCTAGCTAAAAGAAGCCTGGCCTGGGGAACACTGATGATTCCCAATCGTGCCACAGGCGTGCCCATGTTGCCCATGTTAGAGTGTAGGGTTTAGGGAGGTAGTTGTGGGAGGAGAGTACAGAGGCACAAACAATGTTTAATGTGAAGAGAAGAGTCAACTCCACAAAATAGGAGCCTCCCAGGCAATGTGATGACACCAAGAACCGGAGTTACCACAAATTCCCTTTACTCATTCTTTTGGGGTAAGGCACAGAGAGCTACCATTAAATGGAGGTGTCATACTGGAAAGGAATTAGGTAAATTCTTTGATGGTCAGTAAAAGGCATCATTGGTACTCTGAAGTTTAGACGGAGTTCCAGGCTGGGCACAGTGGTTCACACCTCTAATCTCAGTGCTTTGGGAGGCCAAGGCAGGAGGATTGCTTGAGTACAGGAGTTCAAGATCAGCCTGGGCAACATAGTGAGACCCTATCTCTACAAAAAACTTAAAAATTAGCCAGGCGTGGTGGTGCAGACCTGTAGTCCTAGCTCCTCAGGAGGCTGAGTGGGAGGATGGCTTGAGCCAAGGAGTTTGAGGCTCCAGTGAGCTATGGTCACGCCTCCGCACTCCAACCTGGGTGACAAAGCAAGACCTAGCCTGGAAAAAAAAGCAAGGTGTGGGGGCCAAAGGGAAGCCAAGGAAGATGCCAGCAACAAAGGCAGCTAACTAAATGGGTTCACTTCTACTGGCACAGCCACCATAGCTTCCTATAGGGAAGTCTCTCTATGCTAGATTTAGTCCCATTTTTGATAGCATCTCCAAGTTGATGAGAAAATTGTGGTGCACATGCTCGGCAATGATTTCAGCAAAACCTGTGATTAAATATTTAACAATCTTTTTATAGAAAGTATGGTGAAATAGGGGCTGGATTTGAAATTGATGAACAATTGAATCTGAAGACTGATTCGTGGCCTGATACCATCCAGGGAATAGTTTCTAAAACTTCAACTTTTTCATCAGTGACTTTTATGAAGACACAAAATACATTTTATAAAGACAACAAATAACCACAAGGGACTGGTTCCAGGACCCCTCCATACCCAAATCTGAGGATGCTCAAGTCCCTGATAAAAAATGACATAGTATTTGCACATAACCTATGCACACCCTTCCGTATACTTTAAACCATCTGTAGATTACTTATGAAACCTAATACAATGGAAACGCTATGTAAATAGTTATCATGCTGTATTGTTTTTTTGTTTGTATTATTTTTATTGTTGAATGGTTATTTTTTACTGCTTTTTTTTCAAATATTTTCCATCCACGGTTGGTTGAATATAAGGATGTAAAATCTGCAGAGGGGAGGGCCAACTGTATCAACAATGCAAGTAAAAAAATTCAAGACAGATAGCCAGGACTATAGAATACAGAGTCAGGATTCAAAATGCTGTCAACATTCTCACACACCGGCTAAAACTGATGGAATGAATCTCAACAGAGAAGAGATGTAAAGTCTTACATTTGCTCTCCAAAAATAAATCACAGAAAAACAGAATGGAGGATACTCAGGTTGGTATAGATTCCTATGAAAAAGATAGGAGGATTCAGAATAACTAGAATGAATGCACAGGAACAGGACTGAACAGGATATATTCTGAAAAATATGAGAAATTACTGAAAAAATGGATGAGCAGCTTGGGATAATTGTTTGACGATATGGGAGTGTTCTCTACAAATATTTAAAGGGCTGTCTTATCAAGGGGAAGACGTTGTTGCAGAAGAATTCTTCCTTCTTCAGGAGATGCAGGGAGACAGACTCGTTCAACGAGAGAATGGCCTTCCTTGCAGTTACAGCTGTCTAGCAATAAATGATATGGGCTGCCTTGCAAAGCGTGAGCTCTCTGTGGTGGCAAAATCAAAGTCATCTGCAGACAGATACATTGCAGACAGAAATTATAGCACTTAATTATCTATAGAACAGAAAGCTACAACAGACAAGCTTGATGAGAATGCACATTCCTGGGAAATAATGACTAGTGAATAAAACACGAAAACAAAGTCCAAGCAGACAAGATGTTTTGTGCATGGAATGTTGAGGTGGGTGTTTCACTCTGGACAAGGAAAACTGAGTAATGGGTTTGAAGTAATGGGCAGCGGTTGAGGAAGGTCCACTGCTGGGAGTTCTCAAGGGGCAAGGTGGCCTGGCATCTTAAGTGACTTCCAAAGTTCGTCTCAGCCTTTTGATTCTGGGTAATTTTTTTTAAATCCCTTTCCCTCCCTTGGCTTTGGCAAGAACATACATCATTAGGTCGCTGAGTTTTCTTTGTGAATCACTCATAGAACAAGAAATTGCTCTGCCATGTCATAAAATATTTTTCCACTTAAAGACACAAAAGAATTTGTTATGAACACAGAGAAACCTGACATGCCCTCCTCTCGTCAGCAGTCCCAGAAATTGTCTGAAAGAAAAAGAGTGGGAGGAGGGAGGAGAGAAAGGGGTGTTTCCATGCTCTTAAGGCACAGCGCTGTTCTGGGCAGGTCTGATTCAATCCGTCTGGCTGGTCTCATGAAACATTCTGTTTTGTACCTTCTGGGGCTGTTGAAGAAGGCAGGAGCGGAGATTTATAACAACAGTTGTTCATTCCAGCCCAACTGGTTTGGCACGGGGAGCAGCTATATTTTTCAGAACAGCTTTTCAACATTCCTGCATGAGTTGAAATGCATGAAAATTTCAGTTTTGAAACAACCAGATGTTTTTGTCAGGGAAGAAAGAGATGACCCAAAGGAGACTGGGACGACAAACTTGGGACTTGGGGGAGGAAAACAGTTCTGCCCAGAGCTCATGTCTTTCTCAGAGCTCCAACCAGTCATTTGCCGTGATTAGCCTACTTGTACCGAAGCCAGACTCCACTTAGCATTTTCCTTCCCAAGGATCCCACTTGGGCTGCAATGCTACTGATGGTTTGGGAGTAAAAGAAGCAGCCTACTGTCTTCCACTGGAAACTCAAGGAGAGGGAAGGGTTGATGGCCAGTAACCCCTCATGGCAGAATTGGTCCAGGTGAAGCAGATAGACAACAGGCTGCAGAATGTAGTGGAACTAACACTGTACTTGGCAGTGGGGCCCTGGGTTTCCCAGCTGCAGATTTTGTCATTTCTTTGAGGCCATTATTTTCTCTGACAACGGGCTGGGAACAGATGAACTTTAGCACTGTTTCTAGCCTCCTGCTTCAGTAAGCACCACTCCCTAACTCCTATCTTCCTTACAAATAGATAATACATTGAAATTGAACATGAGGAAATCACTTTTTTAATGATCAGTTAGCAGATAAAAAATATAATTTTTTCAATAAAGGTGGCATTTCCTAACTTGAAAATTATAATTACTTCAGTAGATTCAGTGAATTAAACCTATATTATTACAGTGACTATAGTCACAGGGGATTTTTCAAAATAGTCCTGATTTTGAATATTCTGACTGGCTCTCAAATGGTGAGTTCTAACTTTCAGTTAAGAAAATATGGCCAATTACTTATAAATGCTGGTTGGAAATGGAGAGAGGTAGGAGAGTATAGAGTTTTCACTTCCCATGACTGTTTTTGTCTTGAGTATAAGGTATTTTTGTCAGTTTTTTTGGGGGGGTGACATGATTTGCATTTGTGTCCCCACCCAAATTTCAGGTTGAATTGTAATCCCCAGTGTTGGAGGAGGGGCCAGGTGAGAGGTGATTGGATCATGGGGGCAGACTTCCTCCTTGCAGTTCTCGTGATAATGAGTGAGTTCTCACCAGATCTGTTTGTTTAAACATGTGTAGCATGCCCACCCACCCCGTCTCTCTCTCCTGCTCCAGCCATGTAGGACGTGTGGGCTTCCCCTTAGCCTCCAGCCATGATTGTAAGTTTCCTGAGGCCTCCCCACCTATGCTTCCTGTGTAGCCCATGGAACTGTGAACCCATTAAACCTCTTCTCTTTATAAATTGCCCAGTATCAGATAGTTCTTTATAGCAATGTGACAATGGACTCATATGGGAGGTTCTTGAGCAAGAAAAGCCCAGGAGTCATGCATCTCCTCTCTCCTGGTCTCCAGGCTTCCTGAGTCCTGGTCGGCATGTCCAAGACATTGGGCTACACTAGGTATCTATCTGCTGCAACAGCCGAGAGCCAAGAACGTCAGGCATCCTGACTGATGCTTCTTGGTGGTCTGGCACCTGCCACCATTTCCGTGCTTGCTACTTCTTTCTTCTGTTTTCAAAATCCTGCTTTGTTATAAGATGAAAAAGGACTGGAAAGCAGATGCAACTGAGAATATTTTGGATGGGAGAGCTTTGAAGCTGCCTGTCTTCATTTGTTCCAGCCATAGGCCACACGGGTTTGACTTCTAGAGCCACACATCAGACTCTGGTGCTGCGTTTTGCCTGACAATCCATGGTTTCCCAGGCCGCTCCCCCATTGCTTTTCAAGGGCGACCGGCACTGGGTGATTCGTTTAACATTACTCTTGTAAAGTTGCTGCCTCTCCGAGAGCCGCGTCAGCATGCCTCCCTCTTCTTCAGAGGGAGCCAAGAGAAACTATTAAAAATGTGTTTGAAATTACGCATTCCCCACTCTCCTTGACAGAGGAACTTTGCAAAGCTCGTTAAGAGAGCTGGAGAACATTCCACAGCACATTTCTGGGTTCATGGTTATTGTTTTGCATGTGCTGCTGAGCTAATAGAATATGACTTTGGACATCCATGATCCAAGGGAAAATGGCCGCCTAAGTCTAGCGGCTTTAAAACCAGAACAGCAGAGATGGCTACCATTTTGGCCATTCACCCCCTCTTGCTCTACTTGCAGACTTAGTGAAAGAGATGAGAGCCAAGGGAACAAAGACAAAGAGGAAAGGAATAAATTAAGCAGATTTTGGAACCACTCCTCCTTCTCCCGCCTCCCCTTTTCTCCCTGCCTGCCACCTTTTCTTTTTTGCCCTTTCAAATTCTGGATGGGCTGATTTAAGCTTGTTTTACAGCTTTTCTCCAACTCCGTAAAACTGAGCTCAACCAGAACTGGACTCTGAGACTTGTAAATCATCTCCTAGAGGAGCCTCGCTAAGTGGAAGCAGCCTGTTCAGTTCCATTTTCTCCTCTGGTTACCATCAATGACCCCTAGACATCCCAATTTCTTACATAATCCTCAAGCAAGCAACGCCACTGCTCCATTGCCTCTTTTGGAAAGAATGCTACTCCTGACCTTCTTCTCCCTTGCTGGTGTGCTAGCATGACAGTGTGAGAACCAGCCCGGCTCTGATCAGGAACCACCACATCGAACCCCCAGACTACAGAGCTCATGGTTTTATAGTTTCTCCAGGAGATTTGCATGTCTGGTGAATGTATTGCTGAACAGACACATTAGAAGTGAAGTTCTCTACCACCTCATTGAAACTGATCCTTTCCTATAAAAACAAAGGAGTCTCGTGACATTTCCGTTAAGCAAAATGTGAAACAATACCATTTGACCTTAAGCCATGTAAATAACTTTAACAAGCAAAAGCTAAAACATACTGGGTACATCTAACAAGAAACATATATTGAGAAATCTAGTATGTGGGAGAACTTCAGTGGAATTTTTTAAATCCATTAGAAATGGAAACTGAACAGCTAAAAAATACCTGATTTCTAGGGTGTTATAGATTTCTGAAACAAAGGGTGGAGGATTTATCCCTGGTCCTATGACTATAACTTCATCTTGATTTGAGATACCATTGCTAAACAAGCTGGCTGCCCCCTTGAAGGATGAACATCATAGTTTGCTTTTCATATTGAATTCAGATTCTCTCAGTTCAAAGAAACATAAAAAGAAAATTAATGTTTTTATTCTATTAGATCAACTATTATATCTCTTGATAAGACAAATGCTGAATTCTTAACAGGACGCTATGCAGCCGACACCAAAAAGATTCTTTATTCTGCAAAATTTTAAGCACAAGTTCAGATCAAAGAGTTAAAAGACAATTTCCAAAAAACAATTCCAAAACTGCGTTAGTCTAAAAAGACCTTTTTCCAAAACTCTGTTGTAAGCTTTTTGTCTCCCTGAATACGTTTTTCTTTCCATTTCAATTTTTACGTAAAGCAAGGACCAATCTTTACTTGCAAGAATATCTCAGAAAACATTTTCATCCAGAATGTGTTTTCTTCTTAGCTTCTAAGCACACTTACACACAAAAAGTGGGATCTTTGTTATAAATGCTTCCTCTCGGATCTGATCCTTTGACCTGAAACTTTGTGTTTTTCAAATCCGCATCAACATTTTATTTAGGTAATCGTTCAAGATTCACAGGCTGTACACATCTCTGTCTTGGCAGAGTTAGCACTTAGCATGCATCCCCACGGTTCCAAAGAGGGATATACGAGGGACGTTTGCTCTTTTTAAGAATCCCTGCCAGGCGTGGTGGTTCACGCCTGTAATCTCAACACTTTGGGAGGCCGAGGTGGGCAGATCATGAGGTTAGGAGATCGAGACCATCCTGCCTAACACGGTGAAACTCCATCTCTACTAAAAATAACAAAAAATTAGCTGGGCGTGGTGGCCGGCGCCTGTAGTCCCAGCTACTCGGGAGGCTGAGACAGGAGAATGGCATGAACCCAGGAGGCAGAGCTTGCAGTGAGCTGAGATCACACCACTGCACTCCAGCCTGGGCAACAGAGCAAGACTCCGTCTCAAAAAAAAAAAAAAAAAGAAGAAGCCCATGGGACACTCGATGACCTGAGAGCTTGGGACGCCTGGCCTATGGCACACAGAGGTTGCCTCATATGCAGCGCTCCAGTGCTCACACCTCTGCCCAACTATAGGGTGGCAATTGGTAAATCAGAGCTGTGAGAAACAAATGAACAACTTATGTATCCAGTGTGGCAGCTGGACCTTGAGCTATTTTGGTCCACAGAACTGGCATCTTCTAACTGGCCATATGGAAGTCTGTCTATGATTCCAGACAAGAAATCCTTTCCTTGAAATGTACAGGTAATCCAGGCATGGAGGGAAGGAATAGTCACCTGGGTGCTTCATTCACTTTGATGTAAAGACAGCTGAAAAGAACCTCTTCCCCTGCAATCACCGAGACCTACGAGGGAGGTAACAATGGATTTTCCCAGGTGGGAGCATGGGAAACCTGAAGCAGCTCTTAAATCTCCAGGCTCCACTTAATGTTACTGGTTTCCACCAACTCCGCTTCGAGAAAGGTAAAAAGGTACCTAGGAACTTGCGAAGCTTCAAATGGCTCTTGCAGCCACCGTTCTCAGGGGCTGATTTAAATAAAGAGATTTCCTTTGTAGTGCACCCAGAATTTAAGGAAAAACAAAAATGTACCTGGCAGAGCCTGGCTTGGCTCTGATTATCGCCGTTTGACAAATAGAAAAGATTAATACATGTAGGAAAAGATAATGTTTAAAGTATCAGTGTTGGAAACAAACCAATTCAGGAGGAAAAAAAAGCAAATGTAGGTTAAAAGAAAACTGTTTGGTGAGGAGAATTCCTTAATGCTTTGCAGAAAAACAAAAAGGAGAGAAACAAGGAAATAAAAGGGGGAAAGTAGAAAGTCAGTGAATTTTTTTTTCTTTTTTTTTTTTTTTTTTTGAGACAGAATCTCACTCTGTCTCCCAGGCTGGAGTGCAGTGGCGCAATCTTGGCTCACTGCAGCCTCCAACTCATGGGTTCAAGCGATTCTCATGCCTCAGCCTCCTGAGTAGCTGGGGTTACAGGCGCGTGCTGCCACACCTGGCTAATTTTTGTGTATTTAGTACAAACGGAGTTTTACCATGTTGGCCAGGCTGGTCTCGAACTCCCGACCTCATGTGATCTGCCCGCTTCAGCCTCCGAAAGTGCTGGGATTACAGGCGTGAGCCACTGCGCCCGGCAAGTCAGTGAATTTAAGTGTAAAAAGACGTGAAACTGAAGTCTACTGCGCTGGGAGAGACTCAGCAGGTTTTCTAAGGTGTAACTAACTCCCGTTTTATTTCCTTCTCTCAGTATGATATCTTCTTCAAGCTGAGCTAATAACCAAGTTAATACCAAATTACCATTTGGAAAAATTATCTCTCGTATGCCTCAGATATCTGCAAACTTCACTTCCCCAGGGAGCAGCCTGGATACTTCCAACTAGACCAGAGTCTCCTGTTAAAAGCTCTCTTGCTCGCCCTGAGATTTTCCTTCGCAGCAGTCACTGTAGAGCGTGAACATTAGATCTTCTGCTTCCTCCACTGGCTTGCAAGTCACAGCAAGGTGGGTGTGTGACAGTTTCTGTTCACTGTTGCTTCTCAGTCACCAGCTCAGTGTCTGGCTCATGCATTCATTTGTTCATTTGTTCATTCAGCAAGTGTTCACTATGCTCCTGTGTAACAGGAGTTATCCCAGGCATTACAGAGATTGTACAGGACGAGGCAGAAATGGCTTTCTTTGCTCTCACGGTGTTTAAATTCTGGAGTTAGAAAAGGAGAAGAGGAGGGGCAATATATATAAGTACATACTAAATGAACAAAACTTCAGATACTGTTAAGTTCCATGAAGAAAGTAAAAGACAGTGATCCATTTCTGAATGCAGCCCTGGGGGATGGCGGGGGGATAAGTGGGAGCCCCTCACCCCATGGAGTTGTCAGAGAAGCATAATTGAGAGGAGGCATTTGCATAGAGACAGAGGTGACAGGAAGTGCCCAGCTATGCAGAGATGGAGGCCACAGAACATTCCACACAGTGCACATTCCTTAAGCTAAAAGTGAGCACATTTAGGTGACAGAAAGAACAACTGTGGTTGTCATTTAGTGGGATATGGGAGAGAGACAGGAGATGGGATTGGAAGGAAGAGTGGAGCAGGTCATGTCGGTTATGCAGGCCATGGCAAGGAATCTGGGTTTTGTTTCCAGCTCATGGGACATCATCAGAGAGGTGCAAGCGAGCAGGACAGTGGCGTGATTTAATTGGCATTTGAAAGACTTATGGGGACAGGGACTTATGGGACCATGTAATGAAAACTAGGGATATTCTAGTTCATGGTTTGAAAAGTCACAACAGCAAGCTTTCTGGTATGGTTAGCGGGGGTCTTCAAAAGGGCTCTTCATGGCAACTATTTCATTTGGGGGATTTTTGGAACAAGTTATGCAAAATTCTTGGTTAGAGAAATCCTTCAGGAACCTGGAGACCAGGCTTAGGGGCCCTGGCCCAGGCATTTGAGGGTATCCCCACTGCAACTTGAGCATCACTTAGGACAGCAAATGTTGGGGGTGAAGGAGGAAGAAGGTGACTTCTTTAGTTGGAGTTGTTTGACTTGCTGTCTTCTCACAAGGATGAATTTACCAAAGAAATTGTGTCATTTTCTCCAGCAAGGAAATTTATTTCAACCCTGTTCAGCTAGCAGGTGGGGGTTGGGGGGACAGCCATAGAAAGTGCTACAGACCATTGCTTCTCAAAGTTATCCACCAAAGTATTCTAACACCTGGAGGTGAGTGACAGTGACCTCTGGGAAGGTAGCCTGTTCACTGCAGGCTTAGACTCTATGATAAATGTTATTTGTTTTTTGTTGTTTTGTTTTATTTTTTAGAGACAGGGTCTTGCTCTGTTGCCTAGGCTAGAGTGCGTGACACAATCATAGCTCACTGCAGCCTCGAACTCCTGGGGTCAAGGGATCCTCCCACCTCAGCCTCCTGAGTAGCTGGAACTACAGGCACACATCACTATGACCAACTAACTTTTTCATTTTTTGTAGAGATGGGGTCTTGCCATGTTGCACAGGCTCGTCTTGAACTCCTGATCCAAGTAATTCTCCTGCCTTGGCCTCCCAAAGTGCTGGAATTACAGGCATGAGCCACCATACCTTGCCCTTAAATGTTATGTCTATTAAACCTCCTATTCCATAATATACATAGGTTTGGTTTAAAATTTAGAATTCTGTTTAATTCTTAATTTTATAATTCAATTTATAATTATGTTTAATTCTAAATTTTATAATTAAATTTACATTTAAATTATTTATTTTCTCTTTCAATTTTTCTGGCAAAAAGAATATTAAAAATATTCCACCTGCTCTCCAGCGAAAAAGGCCAGGTTCTAGGTCCATCACTACCACCACCATCCTGAGCCCCAAGAATCTGGTCCATGCACCAAAAACGCAGTAAATGGAGACTGGCCTGAGAAAGGGAGGCAGAAATGGAGGAGTCAAGAATCCTGCCCATGTTCCAGTATATGCCTGGATTTCTAGATGATGCTCAAGTTCCTCATGTCACCACTCTCTTCAGGGTGAACTCCTATGCTACCTGCAGGACACTCAGGGCCTAGGCCAATGCCAAGTTCTACCACTACTGTTCCCATCAGACTGACTTATCTTCTTGCTTAATTATGAAGACACTATCAAGTGAGGGGCCTATCTCATCATAACCGCATGTGGGAAAATAGGCCTTAGGGACAGTATGTTAGTCTTTTCTCATGCTGCTGATAAAGACATACCCAAGACTGGGTAATTTATACAGAAAAAGAGATTTATTGGACTCACAGTTCCACATGGTGGGGGAGGCCTTACAATCATGGTGGAAGGCAAGGAGGAGCAAGTCACGTCTTACATGATTGGCAGCAGGCAAAGAGAGAGAGCTTGTGCAGAGCAACTCCCACTTGTAAAACCATCAGATCCTGTGAGACTTATTCACTATCATGACAACAGCACAGGAAAGACCTGCCACCATGATTCAATTACCTCCTACTGGGTCCCTCCCATAACACATGGGAATTCAAGATGAGATTTGGGTGGGGACACAGCCAAACCAAATCAGACGGGTAAGGAAGAGGAGTGGCCAAGAAGCAGCAGCAGTGTGTTAGCGGAAGAATACACAAGGGTCTCATATGTTCCCATGTCTGTTTGGATGAGTTGTTTGTGAAAGTCACGTCAGTTTTTCTGTTTTGCAAAATCAATGCAATTTCACACTTGCTGAGCCAATACCATGATCCCAGCCAGATCAGCCATCAACTGTTATCTTTTTAAACTCCAAATAATGAAGTGCTCTTGTTTTCCTGAAATGTCTTGAAAAGGTTATTTCCAGGCTGACACTCTGCTTGCCAGCTTTTATTTAGAAACACATTTTTATATATTCACTTGAATTCTCTGGACAGGACCAAGAAGGAGTAAATAAAGCCGTGGCCAAGGTTACTATCCATCCATCAATCCCCAGGCCCTGATGAAGCCTGAGCCTTGCAAACACAGCCTTTGTAGGCGGTGGCTCTGGCCAGACCCTCTGTAAAAAGGGACCCTTGTTGCCCTTGAGGGTTTCAAGTTGAAAAGGAAAGCTTTTCAAAGCCATCAGAAAGTGAAAAACCAATCTAAGCGCATCCATGTAGCACAAGAGTGTCAGAATTCATAATTAAGGGTCATAAATCTTTTTGCAATGGACCAAAAATAAATAAGTTCGTTCGAGTACAAACATAAAGGCAGCAGGCATACACACACTCCAAGTGTCAGCTTTAATTTATTTCTTCACTTGGAAAGGGGAGACTGAAAGCTGGCTGCCAGGCTGGAGAGAGCCTCCTCAACTCTTCTTCTGGCCTAGACAAAGGTTTGAATGTTATAGGGAGAAATCCAAAGAATAACACAGGAAGCTTGTTGACTTCTTACATTGAAAAGAGTTATCTGGAAGAGAAGGGGAAACAGCAGAGAGAACAAACCCCTTCTATAGTAATCTCCTTTTTATAATCCAAAATGCTTGGCACGTTAAAACCAAATACCAGCAGACCAAAGGAAAAAGAAAAAAATGAAAAGTCTGATTTACAGTATGCTATTTGACACATCTGGAGGGGATTTAGAAAAGACATTCACAAACCATTTCAAGTGCATTGAGAACTCCACTAGGACAACAAAGATATGTATATAAATATGTACACAATTATTCACACAATTCAAAGTATAGCAGTCACAGCACATAATCATTTCCCTTGTGTGTGGGAACAACATCATTATAGCATTAAAATTGGAGGGGATCAATAGCAATGGAATTTTCTGAGAGCTCCATACGGAAAAAGGTCAATAAATACAGTACCTGTGGAACCAATTACTTGTCATTAAATTCAGCAGCATTAAAATAAACTTTTCCCCTCTCTTCTCTTGTCACTTACTCTAAGGCATCCAAACAAAAATCCTCAAATTAGCAAAGTAAAAGAACCGCTCTAGGAAAATTCCGGTGCTCTGAGAAAATGTGTTCTGCAGCAATCTTTCAACATTAAAGCAATGTTATGATGTTTATGAGCTGAGTCAACATTACACATGCAATGTTGGTCTTTGGGTCACACAATCCTCAGGCTACGGGTTAGTCACCAGGCTCTTGCAGTCACCTTTGAGCTTTTGTATGTCCGTTGCCATTGTTGATAAAATAACCTTTCAAATCATTTTTATATTTAAGATAAGATATTGAAAGCACTTTTAGGACAGGCATGGTGGCTCATGCCTATAATTCCAACACTTTGGGAGGCTGAGACAGGAGGACTGTTTGAACCCAAGAGTTTGAAACCGGCCTGGGCAACACAGCAAGACCCCCAAAAATATATTTTTTAAATCAGCCAGACAGGGTGGCATGTGCCTGTGGTCCCACCTACTTAACTGGCTGAGGTGGGAGGATTGCTTGAGTCTGGGAGGTCGAAGCTGCAGTGAGCTATGAACACACCACTGCACTCCAGCCTGGGTGACAGACTGAGACCCTTATCTCTTTTTATTTATATATTTATTTTTTGAAACAGAGTCTTACTCTGTCGCCCAGGCTGGAGTGCAATGGCATGATCTTGGCTCACTGCAACCTCTGTTGCCCAGGTTCAAGCGATTCTCTTGCCTCAACCTCCCGAGTAGCTGGGACTACAGATGTCCACCACTACCCCTGGCTAATTTTTATATGTTTAGTGGAGATGGGTTCTCACCATGTTGACCAGGCTTGAGACCCTTATCTCTTCAAACAGAAGAAGGAGAAGAAGAAGAGGAGGAGGAAGGAGGAGGAGGAGAAGGGGAAGAAGGAGAAGAAAGAAGGAGGAGGAAGAGGAAGAAAGAGGAGGAGGAAGAAAAAAAAGAAAAGAAAAGATAAAATAAGAAAAGAACAGAAAGCACCTTTGAAGCATGAAGTGCCTTAAATTATAAGGAATGTGTTGCCAAATTACTCTAGGCAACCCATGCAGAGAGTAGAGGACACAGAGCAGTAATTAACCTGAAGTAAGATATAGCAGCTTTTCTAGTGTCTCTTGAAGGCCAGTATGGGATGGAAGGTGGTATGTGGAGAAAGGAATAGGGGACTCTGTTCTGGATTTGCATGCAGCCAGCTGAACTGGAAGGACTGGAGCTCGGAGGCATCTGCAGCCTTGCCTGATAGTTCCCTGCCATGTAGTTTTCCATGTGGGAAATTCAGAGGAAGCCTGACTTGTGAGAATTGCAACCGTTTCAGACCTATCTGTCTTCCACTGCTGAGAAGAGCTAGAGAAGTTGACTGGCTTTTGGAATTATTCTTCATGGAGGAAACTAGATGAACCATTTAGTAGACTTCCCCTCATTTCAGAAGACAAATTCTTCAACTTATCCAAGGCCTACCTAGAATGCCAGCGCCTTTAAAGAATCAAGCACTCATCACACACCCTGACCATGCTGAGTTGTGGCCTCCATGAAACAGTCTCCCAAGAGCCAAGAAGAGTCAGTTGAAAGAACTCTTTTGAACTCTGTGAACACATCTCGAGGTGGAACAGGGCATCTATAATACATGAAACAACTATCTGCCCCAGCAGACCAGCAGATACATGATCCAGAATAAAAGTTTATTTTTTTATGCCACTGAGTTTTGGGGTGGCATGTTTTGCAGCATTTTGTGGCAATAGTTGACAGATACAAATCTCTGGAAAATAGAACAGGTTGTAAATTACAAGTGGAACCTGATGTTTGGTGTGTCACACAGGATTTTTTTTACAGCCTCAAAATTTGGAAATTACGTCTTTTCCATGTGACTTGATTGGCCCTCTTTGATATTCAAAGATTTGGCATAGGTTCAGTAGGTTTTAGCCAATCTGCCCTGTGGTTCCACCACATCTCCACATTCAGTCTGCCCCTCCATTCAGCACTTTAGCACCCGGAGGAAGGAGAAGAAAAAACTCTTAAACCCATCAGTTTAAGAGTTTAATTTCATCTAAAAATCCAGATACATTATAATATTTGTAAAATACTGTGGCACAAATGATCTGCTATTACAACAACATATCATTATTAACCATCCAGGGCACCTTAAAATTAGCTAATTTGTTTTCTTTGTATTGATGTCCTCCCCCTTAAGCTGGTCCCCACTGTCATTTAATCCCACCAGGAAGATGAGATCATTCTGTCTGTTCAGCAGGTTCATTTTGTTATTGAGTTCCCTTACTCCTCCCATGTTCCTTGTTTATTAGCACAAAATTTCAGTAGCATAGAACAATAAATCTTTATTTTTGCTCACTCACAAGTTCTATAGGTCAACTGGACAGTTGTGCTGATCTGGGCAGGCCTGGCTTATTTCAGCTAGGCTCACGTGGTCAGCTGGGGCCTGGCTGGGACAAACTGTCTCTGCTCCACGTGGTCCCTCATCCTCCAGCAGATTGACCTGGGCTTGATTGCATGGCTGCGGGGCAGGGTTCTAAACAAGAGTAGAAGTGCGCAAAGCCTATTCAAATTTAGACTTAGAACATTCTTTTAGAGCATTCATTCTGTTGGACCAAACAAGTCACAAAGTTGGCCCAGATTCAAGAAATGGGGAAACAGACTCTATCTCTTGGTGGGAGGAAGTTGCCTCCAAGTCACACTGCAAAGGGTGAGGATCCCGGAAGAGGTAGAGAAGTGGGGCCATTTTTATAATCCAGCCACCAAACCTTTTCCCTAAATGGATGGCACAAATAAGCCTTGTGCTTCCTCATTAGAATAAAACAGTAACTATTTCTATACTTTACCCAAATGTTTGTCCTATATACACTCAAAGGTAATACATTTTCAGCGATGGAAGCCTGTAACAGCAAGTCCCAAAAGGAAAATTGTTATATGTATTTTTCTAAAGGGGATTTGGCATATGCCTCCTAGTGACCACAAAAAAATATATATATACACATATATACATATATATGTGTATACATATGTGTGTGTATATATGTGTATACATATGTGTGTATATATGTGTATACATATATGTGTATATATTTGTGTATACATATATGTGTATATATATGTGTATACATATGTGTATATATGTGTACACATATATGTGTACACACACATGTGTATATATGTGTACACACATGTGTATATGTATGTGTACACACACATGTGTGTATGTATGTGTACACACACATGTGTGTATGTATGTGTACACACACATGTGTGTATGTATGTGTACACACACATGTGTGTATGTATGTGTACACACATGTGTATGTATGTGTGTACACATGTGTATGTATGTGTGTACACACATGTGTATGTATGTGTGTACACATATGTGTATGTATGTGTGTGTACACATATGTGTATGTATGTGTGTATACACATATGTGTGTATATATGTGTGTATACACATATGTGTGTATATGTGTGTATACACATGTGTGTGTATATATGTGTATACATATGTGTGTATACATATATATGTGTATACATATATACACACATATATATATATATATTCTCATTAATCAGGGCAGGTTGTTGAAGAAAAAGAAAAGATACTAACCTTTCACCTGAATTTCAGGTTTAAAGAGTTGGGTGTTTTCCTATCTGGCCTTAAAGAAAAGCAGCTTTATCAGGGGAAAGAATGGACCTGCCACAATCTGCATTCACAACAGGAAGTAAGCTTGCCAACTTTCGGTGGTGTAAGCTGGTACATTCAGACTTCTTACAGCTTCCTGAAATCACAGACCGGTGGGTTTTAATATCTATTATACACTCATCCTATTTGTGTGCCTATTTATCTCTTACATGTCTGCATCCAATTTGACAGCCTTTTGGATTTTATATGTTATAACCACCTAATCACTGACATAATAATTTTAGGAGATTTGAGAACCAGGATTGGAAATGATCCTGCCAAACCCCAAAGGAACCAAAGGGAGGAGAAATCTAGATTGGGGAAAGAGGTCCATCATGGGTTCCTCTACCTGAAACTGAGGCCTGGATAGCTTCCAATACCCATGGGAGGTCACTATGTTTTATTGGAAATGAAAAACAAATGCACTAGCCCTATAGTTAATAGATTACTGGTTATTTTGTATCCAGTCTCTTTGCCACGTGACTTTATAGTTCTTCCTTCTAGAGGTCGAATGTTCTTCTCCTCCCCTTGACTTTGGGCTTTGTCATGTGACTTGCTTTGTTCGACAGCATGTTGGCAACATAATGCAAGCAGACGCTTGCTCTCTGGAGCCTCTGTCATGAGAAGACCTGCCGTGGGTAGCTCAACAACTCCAAGAAAATGAGAAATGTCTGGAACACACTTGACCTGCTGAAATCATCACAGCTGTCCCAATTTGCCTGAAGTTTGAAGCCAACCTATCCCAGCTGACCAGCAGATACATGATCCCGAATACAAGTTTATTTTTGTATGCCACTGAGTTTGGGGATGGCATAGTAAGCAGAATTTTGTGGCAACAGTTGACTGATATAAATCCCTGGAAAATAGAACAGGTTGTAAATTACAAGTGGAATCTGATGTTTGGTGTGCAATGCAGGATTTTTTTACAGCTGCAAAATTTGGAAATTGCATCTTATCCACGTGACTTGATCAGTCTTCTTTGACATTCATTTGGCATCCCAGATTCCCTCAACAACTAAGACACAAAATGTAAATTTGGTAGAAGATTTTTTTAAAAATATTTGTTACTTTTCTACTTCCATACCCCAAAGAAAGTAGATTAATGATCCCTCATACAAACATCACCCAGCTTCAACGTTTATCAATATTTTACATTTGTTGCTGTCTACCCCACCCACTGTTTTCTCAAAAACTAGGTAATTTTAATTCCAGCTCCATTAGAATATACCTTCCATGAGCACCAAAGTTAAAAAAAAAAAGAAGTCATTTCTCTAGCAAGGGACCTTAAACTTGAGTTCAGGAAGGTCTATGAATCTTCAGAAATTTATGCAAAAGTTTGTGTATGGAAATGTGTCTGTGGAAGAGGCCCACGGTTTCCATCAGATTCAGAAGATAAAATCCTCCTCTCTGCAAAAACATCAGCCATTCTTGCCTGTTCTCGCCCAGCCTTGCCAGATGCCAGCATCTTGCACCCTCTGCAGGTGGAAGAAAGTCCATGAGTACAAAGAACCAACCCTCCTCAGCCAAACGAGAACCCGTGACTCCAGACGGCCAGAATCACCAATTTGCTTATGTAGACACTGAAATAAGACAAAGTGTCGACTTTAATTTTAGCCATACGGGAAGTCGCAGTCCTTCAAACAATCAGGAAGAACAGCTTTGCCTTTCAGTGAAAATGTCTTGGATGGCTTAGAAGCTCAAGGTCCAAATCTCAGCTGTCTAACAATTTTGGATGTGCCTGCCTGCTTGCCTGTCTCATTGGCACTGAGAAGACGTTTCTGGGGTAGATTGAGTCTAGTGGTTCCTACGTTTAAGAGAATGTACACATCACCTGGAAGCCTTTAAAACCCAGATTTCTGGATCCCATTCCAGACCTACTGAATTGGAGCCTTTGCAAAGTCTGCATTTTTAACATCTTCTGATTGCAACGTGGTGCAACTCATCCACAGACCACACTCTGAGAAGCACTGGCTGATGGGCAGCCAGTCCTATAGCAACTGTCAGAAGCTTAAAGTAAGTCTTTCTTGAATTCATATTTCCTTTCAGTCTATGGGTTGGGGGGGGTGGAACTTTTTCAAAAGGAAAAAAATAAAATGGAAAAAAAAAATCTCCTCTAAAGTCTTAACCAGCCTAGAAATCTGCTATTTCTAAGATTTCTGATTTCCTCTGGGCTCTGTGCACCTCCACCCATTTATAGGACTGCTGTTCCATTGGGCTGGTTTTAACAGTTCAGGCTCAGCGGGAAATTCTCACCAACCCAAACCAGGGAGAGCGAAGCCAGAGCCAGGGTCACCCTAAGTTATTCGGGCTACCCAGGTGGCAGTGGCAGGCATGGGACATACAGTCAAACATTCTTTGAATTTCTCATCCAGTTCTTCCCAAGATAAATGTCCCATAAGCAATGGGGGCTTCAGAAGGTATCTTCAAATACAAAAAGGAACAAGCACTTCATGAGGAGCGCAGAGGCAAGGGACAGTAAATACAGCTGCCCCTGCCCCTACACCTCCCCTTCCCTGCCCTGCACACTCAACATCAAGGCCACTGGTGCAATGTGGGTTTCATTACTGGCTCAAAGACAGTATTTCACTGAGTTATAATTTCAAGATGTTATTGAAAAACCCATACTGTGTTTGTTTTTATCTCTACCTACCCCACTCCAAGTGTTTTCTTAAATCATTAAAAAAAAAAAAAAAAAAACTCTTTAATGTGGCTCCACCCAAGTAGTCATATTTCTAAGGGTCTGGAGCAATGCACACAGGGGCTGGTGAAACCCAAAACGGTTTGGGGAAGGATGATGCTATTTCCTCTGCCTCTCAGGGGAAGAGGAGAAAAAGCTGTGAATCCATTAAGTACATAAGCAGGATCATGTGGGTGGCCCCAGAGAGGGACACCTGTTTTGCTACTAAATGCAAGATCACAAACACAGTTTTTTCCATCATAACTATCCTATCTGAAGCTCAGCCAGCAGAAATTCAGAGCAAGCTCTCACAAGGTCTTAAGGGCATAATCTTGGAAAATAGCCACTGCACTAAAAGATAAAGTCTACAGACATTCTTTTTCATAGATGCGGACTATTCTGTGGTATGGCTGTACTATATATTGGTGGACCTTCGGGTTGTTTCCATCTTTTCCTATTGCAAACAGTGCAGTAACATAAATAAATTTAAACACATATGTATATATGTATACGTGTATATCTGGAGGATAGATTCCTACAATTGTTGATGGGTTAAGAGTACGAATATGCATATTTTAAATTTTAATAAATATTCTCATATTATTTTAAAAATATATTCACAAAGTTTATTTCCACCAGCAGCAGATGCAAGTGCCTGTTTTCCTATGCTTGTTTCTTTTTTTTTTGAGACAGAGTCTCACTCTGTCTTCCAGGCTGGAGTGCAGTGGTGCAATCTTGGCTCACTGCAACCTCCAACTCCTGGGTTCCAGCAATTCTCTGCCTCAACCTCTGGAGTAGCTGGGATTACAGGTGCATGCCACCACACCAGGCTAATTTTTGTATCTTTAGTAGAGGCAGAGTTTCACTATTTTGGCCAGGCTGGTCTTGAACTCCTGACCTCATGAGTCACCTGCCTAAGCCTCCCAAAGTGCTGGGATTACAGGCCTCCCACGCTTCTAAAAGCACTGGTTGCTGCTGCTTCTTTCCTTTCCTTCTTTCTTTTTTTATTGTTGTTTTACTACTCAGGTGTGCATAAAGTGATCTTACTGTCATTTTTATTTGCATTTCTGTGTTTAGGTTGAGCATACTTGTATAATTATTGGTCATTTCATACGCATTTTCTCTTCTGTGAATTCCTATTCACATCCTTTGTCATAGCAGGGTGTCTTCTTATGAATTTGTAGAAGCTGAATAACATTAGCACTTGTTCTTTCACACATGTTAAAAAGTATTTTTTCCCAGACTTGTCTTTTGACATTTTCCATTATTTCATCCTTTGACGTACAGATGTTTTTAACTTTTAGATAATCAACTCTTTGTGGATTCTGGGTTTCCTAAGGGCTTATACCACCTCAGGTCACAAAATATATCTCAAATTTTCTTTTAAAATATTTACAGGGAAAAATATCAAGAACTTTAACCCATTTATCTTAAATTCACTTTCTTGTATGTTGTGTGAGGTTCGGGACAATGTCATATATAAAACAGATACCCCATCCTCTGGTGAATTGAAATGCCATTGTGATAGTATGTCTCCATGGATCTGTTTCTAAACTCTCTATTTTTTAATTCCTGTACCTGTGCCACACTGTTTTATTTACAATACTTTAATAATAAGTTTTAATATTCTCTTTTTCTTTTCTAAAAATCTTGAGCAATTATAGCATATCTATTTTTATATAAGAACTTTAAAATAATTTGTCTATTAAAAAATTACCCATTGAAATTTTTATTGACATTGCATCTTATGTGGTCTTCTTGTTTCAGAAACATAGTAGGTTTCTGCTTATTCACATCTTGTTTAAATGCCTTTAAAAAATATCTTATAAGTGCCTTCATTTGGGTTCTTACCCCACAATTAGGGTTATGTGGATAATATAAACAAATTGTGCCAGACAGTCAATCCTTATTACTCAAAGATTCTGTATTTGCAAATTCACCTGCTTGCTAAAATATATCTGTAACCTCAAATCAATACTCACTGCATTTTGCAGTCAATCAAGGACACGTGTAGAGTGGCAAAACATGTGAATCACCTGTTGGGCACATTCTCAGATGAGGCTGAACAAAGTGATGCTCTACCTTCTTGTTTCAGCTTTCATAACGTAAGCAAGTGTCCTTCTTGTGGTAGATTTAGTGCCATGTTTTTTGTACCTTTGTGCTTTTTGTTACTGATTTTGCTGTTAGATCAGCTTTGATCAGGCATAAGTTATAGGTATGAGTTAGCATGAATTCAATGTTAATGAATCAAAAATACGTATTAAATAAGGCATCTCCAAACAGAAACCCACAGGAAATAAGGTTAGATATTTATCAGTTGACAAAAATATCCTTACAAGAAGCTTGCAGGGACCCCCTGGGAGCAATTGTTCAATAATTGCTAATTCAGCATTTGTAATGACTTATTAAAAAAGAGCTACTGCAAATAATGATAACCAGCTATATCTCCTTATCTGTTATCTTTATATCCGATTTTGATATTAAGAGTATGCTAGCTTCATAAAACTAATTAGTAAGCTTTGTGTCCTTTACTATGGTCTGGAATAGTTTAAATACATCAGTTTCTTTCTTTGGGCCAATCTATACTCATGGCTGAAAATTTCATTCCCTGTTCTATTTCCTACTCAATTATATTGAGCCATATTATCAGAGCTTCTTCAACAATAGTAAGATACTCCCATAACATGATTATATCAAATCTTTTATTATTTAAATTCAATAGAAAAAATTCCAATAATATAAAGTTGCTTCAAATTTGAACAAAGGCCAGGCGCAGTGGCTCATGCTTGTAATCCCAATACTTCGGGAGGCCATGGCGGGTGGATCACCTGAGGTCAGGAGTTCAAGACCTGCCTGGCCAACATGGTGAAACCCCATCTCTACTAAAAATACAAAAATTAGCCGGGCATGGTGGCGCACGCCTGTAATCCCAGCTACTCAGGAGACTGAGGCACTCAGTTGCCTGAACCCAGGAGTTGGATGCTGCAGTGAGCCGAGATTGTGCCACTGCACTCCAGCCTGGGTGACAAAGTGGGAGTCCATTTCAAAAAACAAAATTGAACATAAAACCCTTCCTATTATACATTTCCTCCTGAGAAATTAAAATTTGAAGATTAAATCCCAGGGATTAGAATCCAAAATTCTTAAGTCCAAAAGCTTTTGCCCGTGTGAGTTAAAATCCAAAGAAATTAAAGTTTGATATTTATCCCCATCCCTAATATCTGACTGTTCAGTATCACTAGAAGGTCCTCAGTGCTTGGGTAACGTGAGGGTTGCTCAGCAGCTGTGGACGAGGCTGTCCTCTGGAAGGCTGTAGTCCATTCTGGGCCATAGGAATTGAATTAGTTTCTCATATGCCTTGCCTTTAAAAAGTCCGATATGTTCCTAGAAAAGCAAGAATATCAAAACATTGGCTCTCCCCACTCTGCCTTTGGTAAGTAAGCCAATTTGCAGACCCTAAGTGCAATTATCCCAGATAAAATTATGTTCCCAGAACCCAGTGTTTACTGTTGCCAAAGTCCAAAGCAAAAACTCACTGGGGTCTGAAGGAAGGACAGAATGGTAGGACAGTTCACCAGGACACTGATTAGTCTATGTCAGCTGTCCTGAATCCACTTCCTGGGAATTTAAACTCCCTTGGAAGAAATCATCCATCAGGAAGTTAACTTTGGCCCATACGTGAACTTACCTAGGGGATAAAGCTACATATACATACTGTACTTCCTATCAGAAAGTAGCATTTTGAAAATGCTATGTTCTTACTAATATTTCTGCAATGGTGCAGCCTCAGGCACTGAGTCTTATTTGAGGAATCTTCATTTCCCATCCAGAATAGGAAATCATTTTAATTTCTCATTTTCCTTTCGGGCCTTGTGTTTCTGGCAACCAATGTTTCACTGAATGTGGCTCCATCCAGAACCCACTTAGCATTCTCGTGTGAACAAACACTCTGGTGCTGTGCTACAGTGGCCGTCCTATGGAAGCCTGTGAGACTTGCCAAGGGTGATTTCTCTTTCAATCCCCATGTTTATTTCAGCTGGAAGATCAAAGCTCCTCTTAATGATTATGAAGTTTGGGCTCCTAGAGCCATTGCAAAGGCCAATTCTTCTACCATGGACTGCTCCTCAATCCAATATGCTATGCAATTTGTGTCCTGGGTATCTAAAGCTATGTTACAATGATTGTGTGTGTAAAATGATCAGTCTAGTATAGAGCAGCCAGAAAAGACTCAGCCCACTCAGTTAAATCTAAGTTTCAGGTAAACAACCAATACTTTTTAGCATATTCCAAATATTGCATGAGATAGACTTGCCCTAAAAACTTGTTTTGTTTATCTGAAATTCAAATTTAATTGGACAGCTTGTATTTTTATTTGCTCAGTATGCCAACCCTAATCTAGAGCTAACTGGAAACTACATGGTGGGAATGACTCTTCAGCCTGAGAGCAAGCACTTCAGTTCAAAGCTGAGCCCTCTACACTTCCCTCCTTGGCCCTGGAAAGAGACATTTAGAGCAGCTGCTCTGGTCCTGCCTATCAGGGCCTGGCAGCCACATTAACCTAGAAACTCCCTAGTGCTCTGTAGAGTAGGCAGAGCTCAGATTCCTTGCAGCTTAAGAACCGTCAATATTGTTACACCTACCAGTGCCTGAGAAGGTCTAATCCCACCATTAAGTCTTTCCTGCTGGCTCCTGTTGTAGTGAGAATCAAAGTCATGCTCCAACAGCCTTTATTGTTGCCCTTCTTCTCACTGCAGCCTGTACACTTGCTGTACAGCTCAGGCACATCTGACCCACACACCCCATTTTACTAGGTAATCTCAGCCCTGAAAGACATTGTGCAGCTGCTTGTCTGGGTAAAAGTTGTTCCATCTGCGGATAAAACCAGTTTAAGCACAGTAACCTGCCACAGGGTAATGTTGGCTCTTGAAAACCGGAGCTTTAAACATCCCACCCTGTCTGTATTAACATTGACCTAACGGGACTTCCAGAGACGGCACTGAAAGGTGGGAGAGGAAAAAGTATCAATTCACAATAAAGGAAATAAAAGTGAAATAAGTTCAATACACATATGTAAAAGCGCTCAATTTCACTTATGTATTTTTTTCAAACTAAAAGGAGATGCAGTTTGGGGCCTGTATATTTGGTAAAAATTAAAAAGATTTCTAGCATCTGGTATTATCAAGGGCATAAAAAATTGGGTATTGTCATATAGTCTTGGTGAGTGTAAATTGGCCTGGCCTTGTTGAACAGTACAAAATTGCACAAAAGCGTTATGCTTATGATAAAGGAAAATGGAAACAACCTAGATGTCAATTAATAGAGATAAATAGGCAGAGCATGGTGGCTCACACCTGTAATCCCAGTCGAGACCAGGAGGATCACCTGAGGTCAAGAGTTCAAAACCAACCTAGCCAATGTGATGAAACCCCGTCTCTACTAAAAATACAAAAATTAGCTGGGCATGGTGGTGGGTGTCTGTAATCCCAGCTACTCGGGAGGCTGAGGCACGAGAATTGCTTGAACCTGGAAGGCAGAGATTTCAGTGAGCCAAGATCATGCCACTGCACTCTAACCTGGGCGATAGAGTGAGACTCTGTCTCAAAAAAAAAAAAAGACAAATAGAGGAGTGATGGCAGCAAGCAAGATGGCAGGATAGTTGGGCCCGCCATTGGGAACCCCCGACAGTAACAATATTTTGGCTGCTATCCATGGACAAAAGTGCCCTTGTGGGGGTTTTTGGATCCAGGTAGGAGGTTACAAAAGCTCAGTGAAGCCTGAGACTGAGGAGAGCCATTTTGAGAAGGCAGGCCAGCACCCAGGTGGCAGGATCACTGACCGTGGTCCTAGCATCTCTGTCCTCCTGTAGACTCAGGTACACCTCCAATTGGTCCTGCCACTGGCACCATCTGCCAAAGGACCCAGGACGGGCCATGCCTGCTCATGCCTGGAGTAATAGGCCCACTGACCTCAGTCCTGATTATAAGCCTTGAAGAGGCCCAAGACCAGGCTCCAGACCCTTTCAGCCACAGTTTGGAAGTTTCCCAATGCCTGCCTATTGGGAAACACACCTGTCCATACCCTAGGAGGTGGGCCCACACACCTTGGTCCAACTATAGATCCTAGAATAGTCTTGTAACTTGGCTTCAGCCTCTCTCAGCTATAGTCCAGGAACAGAATTCAGCCCCTCTCAGCCATAGTCCAGGAATACTCCTACCCACCAAAAGACCCAGTGGGAGATCCACACATCTGTGCCCCTAGAGGCAGGCCTGAAGAGCTCAGTCTCAGCTGTGACCCTGAAGCAGCCCTGTGACTTGGTCCCTCCAAGCTGTGGTCCAAGGTCAGTTCTGCCCACCCAGAGACCTACACAATGATCTAGGAGGAGCCACACTCACCTATGTACTTAGTAACAAGCCTACTATCAACCAACTACAGATCCTGAGGCAGACCCTTGTCCCAGTGCCAGCCCTACTGACCAAGGTCTTGGAAGTAGATCTATTCACCCAGATACCAGGCAGGATCCACATCTGCTTGAGCCACTGGTAACAAGCCTGACAACTGCAGAGCCCAGTAGTAGCTACATGACCTGGCTACAACCCCACTTGACTTCTTTTGTCAGATCCCAGGGGTGATGGCATCACTTGACTGTGCTCCTAGAGGAAATGCCATCAGCCCTGGGAGCCAACAAAAGAAGATCTTTACCTGTCAAAACCAGTCTATAAAGACTGAAAAATGTACTTGCTTCTTAAATGCACAGACACTAATGCAGAGCTACACAGATCATGAAGAATCAGGCTACCAAACCTGTTACTACCATAACACCACCAAAGGAAATTAATAAAGCTCCAATATCTCACACCAAAGAAAGGAGATCTACAAATTATCTGACAAAGAATTCAAAATAATCATCTTAGAGAAGCCCAATAATGCAAGAGAACACAGACAGACAACTAAACAAAATCAGAAAAACAAGGTATAAACAAAATGAGAAGTTCTCTAGAGAAATAGAAACCATTAAAAAATGAACCAAATAGATATCCTGGAGCTGAAGAATTCAATGACAGGACTGAAAATTTCAATAGCCTCAACAGGAAGCTTGATCATGCAGAAGAGAGAATCTAAGAACTCAAACACACGTCAGTTGAAATTAGAAAGCTGAGGGAACAAAAGAAAAGAAAAGACAAGAAAAAGAAAAATAGTGAGAAAAGCATATGAGACCTATGAGACACTATCAAATTGGTGAATATGCACATAATTAGAGTCCAAGAAGAGAGAGACAGAAATGGGCAGAAAGTTTATTTAAAGAAATAATGTCTGAAAATTTCCCAAATCTTGAGAGGGATATAGACATCCAGATTCCTGAAGTGCAAAAGTCCCAAAGCAAGATCAACTTGAATAAGATTATATTCAACACATTGTAAACAAATTGTCAAAAGTCAAAGATGAAGAAAAAATGTTTAAAGCGGCAAGAGAAAAGTGATTTGTCACATAGAAGGGAATGTCTATCAGGCTATAAGAAGGTTTCTTAGTAGAAACCTTGTAAGCCAGGGTGATATATTCAAAGTGCTGAAAGCACTTTGCGTTCATTATTATTCCAACCAAAAATAATATACCTGGCAAAGCTATTCTTCAGAAATGGAGAGATAAAGTCATTCCCAGACAAACAGAAGCTGAGAGAGTTCGTTGTCCAAGAACTGCCTTACAAGAAGTGCTAAAAAGAGCTCTTTAAGTTGAAAGAAAAGGACACTAAGTAACAATATGAAAACATATGAAAATGTAAAACTAACTGACAAAAGTAAATATATAGTCAAATTCAGAATACTCTAAAACTGTAATGGTGGCACATAAATCAGATTTAATTCTTGCATAAAAGTTAAAAGACAAAAGTACTAAAAATAGCTACAATGATTTGTTAATGGATACACAATACTTAAAAATGAAAAGTTTGACATCGATAGCCTATAATGTAGGAAGAGAGAGATATAAAAATGTAAAGCTTTTGTATGTGATTGAAGTTGTTTCATGCTTAAAATAGAATTTTATAACTATAAGATTTTATGTATGCCTTATAGTAACCACAAAGAAAAAAAACCTCTAGTAGATAAAAGAAAAAGAGAAAGGAAAGTATACCACTATAAAAAAATCAATAAATCACAAAGAAAGATAGCAAAAAAGTAAGAAAGAAACAAGAAAACTACAAAACAGTTAAAAAAAAACTAGCAAAATAGTAACAGTGTCTTTAGTTATTAATAATTAATTTAAATGTAAATGTATGAAATTCTCCAATCAAACAAAGAATAGCTAAATAAATTGTTTTCAATCCAACAATATGCCATCTGCAAGATATTCACTTTAGCTTTAAAGACATACATAGCCTGAAAGTGAAGGTATGAAAAAGAATATTCCATGCACATGCTAACCAAAAGAAAGCAAAATGACTATACTTACATCAGACAAAATAGAATTTCAGTCAAAATTTGTCACAGAAGTCCAAGAAGGCAACTATGTAATCACAAAGGGATCAATTCATCAAGAGGATATAACAATTATAAATATATACGGACCCAACATTAGAGCACCTAAATATAAAAAGCCAATATTTATAGAACTGAAGGGAGAAATAGACAGCAATACAAGGGGACTTTGACACATCACTTTCAAAGGGGAATTTGATATATCACTTTCAACAATGGATAGATCATCCAGACAGGAAATCAATAAGTGGGCTTGAATAACACTGTAGACCAAATGGACCAAACAGAAAAGTCTATCCAATAGCACCATAATACACACTCTCCTTGAGAACATTCTCAGGGCAGATTATATGTTAGGCTACAAAACCAGTCCTAATAAATTTAAGAAGATTGAAATCATATGAAATATCTTTTCCAACCACAGTGGTATGAAACAGAAGGAAAATTGGAAAATTAACAAGTATGTGGAAATTAAACAACATACTGCTGAACAAAGAATGGATCAAAGAAGAAATTCACAGAGATATCAAAAAAGTATCTTGAGACCAATGAAAATGGAAGCACAACATGCCAAAACTTATGGGATGCAGCAAAAACAGCTCTAAAAGGGAATTTTATTGTGATAAATGTCTGTATTAAGAAAAATGAAAGATCTCAAATAAAACTAACCAAAGAAAAAAGAGAGAGGAAACTTAAAATTAGAAATGAAAGGGGAGTCATGAAATACAGAAATACGATCATAAGAGATTATGATGAACAATCATATACCAACGAACTGAATAACGTAAATGAAATAGATGAATTCCTAGAAACATACAACCCACCAAGACTGAATGACAAAGAATAGAAAATTTAAACTGACTGATAATGAGAGAGGAGATTGAAGCAATAATCCAAAGCCTCCCAAAAAGTAAAGCCCTGAACCTGATAGCTTCACAGCTGAATTCCACCAAACATTTAAAGTAAAATCAATGTCAGTGCTTCTCAAATTTTTCCAAAAAATTGAAAAGGAGAGAATATTTCCAAATTTATTTTACAAAGCCAGCATTACCCTCATACCAAATCTAAATAAAGACACAACAAGAAAGCAAAATCACAGGCCAATATCCCCGATGAAGATAGATGCAAAAATCCTCAACAAAATACAGGTTGAGTATTCCTAATCCAAAATCTGAAATGCTCCAAAATCTGAAACATTTGGAGCACTGATGTCATGCTCAAAGGAAATGCTCATTGGAGAATTTCAAATTTGGAATATTTGGGTTAGGGATGCTCAACTGGTAATATAATGTAAATGTTCCAAAATCCTAAATCCAAAACACTTCTGGTCACAAGCATTTTGAATAAGGGGTAATCACCTTATACTAGCAAACCAAATACAACAGTACATTAATAGAATCATTCACCATAATCAAGTAGAATTTATCCCTGGTATGCAAGGATGGCTCAACATAGAGAAATCAATAAACATGATACATCAAATTAACATACATCAGACTTACATCAGACAAAATAGATCTTATGATCATCAATATAGATGCAGATAAAGTATTTGACAAAATTCAACTTTTCATAATAAAAATTCTCAATAAATTAGCTATAAGAAGGAATGTACCTGAACATAATGTAAGCTATATAGGACAAGCCTATAGCTAACACCATACGGTTCAACAGTGAAACTTTGAAAGCTTTTTTTCTACAATCAGGAGAAAGACTTCTAGACAGAAATCACTGCTGTTAACATAGTGTTGGAAGTCCTAGCCAGAGGAATTAGGCAAGAAAAAGAAATAAAAGGCATCCAAATTGGAAAGGAAAAAATTAAATTGTCTCTATTTGCAAATAACATAATCTTATATGTTAAAAGCTCTTTAAATCTTTAAGTGATTAAGATGCTTAAAGTCTTTAAGATTCCACCAGAGAACTGTTAGAACCAATAAATTCTATAAAGTTGCAGGGTACAAAATCAACATTAAAAAAATCAGTTGTTTTCCTATATGCTAATAATGAGCTATCCTAAAAAAGAAATTAAGTAAAGAATCCCACATATAAAAGCATCAAAAAATAAAATACTTAGGAATAAATTTAACCAATTTATTGTGTTAGAAAGATCTGTAACTGAACACTATAAAACATTAATGAGGGAAATTGAAGAAGACACAAATAAATAGAAAGATGTCCTATTTTACGGATTGAAATAGTTAATATTGCTGAAATACCCATACAGCCTAAAGAAATCAATGAAATCCCTATGAAAATTCCACTATCATTTTTCATAGAAATAGAAAAAACAATCCTAAAATGCTTATGGGACAACAAAAGGCCCAAACTCAACTTCCATGCTCCTCTATAGGGAGAGGTTGCTCCCCAACCCCAAGTCAGGTGAGGGTAGCTCTATGATGAAACACTGAAAGAGATCGGGCTGGCTGCTTCCCAGCTAAAAATTCTGAAGGCAGAAGGTGCCCTGGAGCTGTGTCCGTGGCATGTTGGGAACAGAGGCTGCAAGGTAGCAGTAGTCTAGTAGACTGCATTTATAGTCTGGGAAAGAAAGTATGAGTTCCATGAGCCAATGGATGCTACAGCAGGCAACTGAGCATTACACTAATTTTTTTATTTGTTTGTTTGTTTTTGTTTTTGTTTTTAGACAGGGTCTTGCTCTGTCTCCCAGGCTGGAGTTGAGTGACACAGTCAAGGCTCACTGCTGCCTCAACTTCCCAGAACCAAGCAATCCTCCCATCTCAGCCTCTCAAGTAGCTTGAGACTACAAGTGCACACCACTGTGCCCCGCTAATTTTTTGTTTGTTTGTTTGTTTGTAAGTGACAAGGTCTCACTGTGTTTCCCAGGCAGGTCTTGCACTCTTGGCCTCAAGTGATCATTCCACCTCAGCCTCCCAAAAAGCTAGGATAACAGGTGTAAGCCACCATGCCCAGACTGCTATGTTGAAAGGACTCCACCAAAGGGGCTTCCAATCTGGGTGAGGAGTATGCCCCCACCAAATGCCTCCAAGAGAGCTCACACTTGGAGGTCTACGGGACAGAGTAATTTGACACTGTGGCAAGAACTATCAACAGTACCCTGTAGGTGAAGAAATCTTTCCTGTTGTCCTTCCTCCCACCTCCTTGCCTCATCTCCACTTGGTAGAACATTGTGTGAGGTCAAAGTGGAGCATTAGTTAAAGCAGAGACCGTACCTCATTGATCCCGCTGCAGATTCCAGAACTGTGTCTTAGGCACTGAAAAGGAAGGAGGACAGAAGCCGTGAATTGGAGATGAGGCTGAAGTTTGCCTTATACTGAACTGGACTTTTATAACTTAATATTACTTCAGTCTGAAGATATAATTTTATATTGTTTTGTTTATTTTATTTTGTAATAATTTCAACTTTTATTTTAAATTCAGGGAGTGCATGTGCAGGTTTGTTATAGGGAGATATGGTGTGATGCTGAGGTTTGGGGTACTAATGTTCCCATCACCCAAGTAGTAAGCTTATAGGTAATTTTTCAACCTTTGACCCCATTTCTTCCTCCTCAATTTGGAGTTCCCAGTGTCTATTGTTGCCCTCTTTACATCCATTAGTACCCAATGTTCAGCTCCCATTTATAAGTGAGAATGTGCAGTATTTGGTTTTCTGTTCCTGCATTAATTCGCTTAGGATAATGACCTCCAACTGCATACATGTTGCTGCAAAGAACATGATTTTATTCTTTTTTATGGTTGCATAGTATTCCATAGTGTATATGTACCACATTTTCATTTTTTATATATATACTTTAAGTTCTGGGATACATGTGCAAAACGTGCAGGTTTGTTACATAGGTATACACATGCCATGGTAGTTTGCTGCACCCATCAACCTGTCATCTACCTTAGGTATTTCTCCTAATGCTATCCCTCCCCTAGTCTCCCACCCCCCAACCGCCCCTGGTGTGTGATATTCCCCTCCCTGTGTCCATGTGTTCTCATTGTTCAACTCCGACTTGTAAGTGAGAACGTACAGTGTTTGGTTTTCTATTCCTGTGTTAGTTTGCTGAGAATGATGGTTTCCAGCTTCATCCATCTCCCTGCAAAGGACATGAACTCATCCTTTCTTATGGCTGCGTAGTATTCCATGGTATATATGTGTCACATTTTCTTTATTCAGTCTATCATTGATGGGCATTTGTGTTGTTTCCAAGTCTTTGCTATTGTGAATAGTGCCGCAGTAAACATACGTGTGCACGTCTCTTTAAAGTAGAATGATTTATAATACTTTGGGTATATACCCAGTAATGGGATTGCTGGATCAAATGGTATTTCTGGTTCTAGATCCCTGAGGAATCGACACATTGTCTTCCACAATGGTTGAATTAATTTACACTCCCACCAACAGGGTAAAAGCATTCCTATTTCTCCACATCCTCTCCAGCATCTGTTGTTCCCTGACTTTTTAATGATCACCATTCTAACTGGTGTGAGATGGTATCTCATTGTGGTTTTGATTTGCATGTCTCTAATGACCAGTGATGATGAGCTTTTTTTCATGTTTGTTGGCCACGTAAATGTCTTCTTTTGAGAAGTGTCTGTTCATATCCTTGGCCCACTTTTTGATGGGGTTGTTTTTTCATGTAAATTTGTTTAAGTTCCTTGTAGATTCTGGATATTAGCCCTTTGTCAGATGGACAGATTGCAAAAATTTTCTCCCATTCTGTAGGCTGCCTGTTCACTCTGATGATAGTTCTTGTGCTGTGCAGAAGCTCTTTAGTTTAATTAGATCTCATTGGTCAATTTTGGCTTTTGTTGCCATTGCTTTTGGTGTTTTAGTTATGAAGTCTTTGCCCATGCCTATGTCCTGAATGGTATTGCCTAGGTTTTCTTCTGGGGTTTTTATGGTTTTAGGTCTTACATTTAAGTCTTTAATCAATCTTGAGTTAATTTTTGTATAAGGTGTAATGAAGGGATCCAGTTTCAGTTTTCTGCATATGACTAGCCAGTTTTCCCAACACCATTTATTAAATAGGGAATCGTTTCCCCATTTCTTGTTTTTGTCAGGTTAGTCAAAGATCAGATGATTGTAGATGTGTGGCATTATTTCTGAGGCCTCTGATCTGTTCCGTTGGTCTATATATCTGTTTTGATACCAGTACCGTGCTGTTTTGGTTACTGTAGCCTTGTCGTATTGTTTGAAGTCAGGTAGTGTGATGCCTCCAGCTTTGTTCTTTTTGCTTAAGATTGTCTTGGCTATACAGGCTCTTTTTTGGTTCCATATGAAATTTAAAGTAGTTTTTTCTAATTCTGTGAAGAAAATCAATGGTAGCTTGATTGGGATAGCATTGAATCTATAAATTACTTTGAGCAGTATGGCCATTTTTATGATATTGATTCTTCCTATCCATGAGTGTGGAATGTTTTTCCATTTGTGTGTGTCCTCTCTTGTTTCCTTGAACAGTGGTTCATAGATCTCCTTGAAGAGGCCCTTTACATCCATTTTAAGTTGTATTCCTAGGTATTTTATTCTCTTCATAGCAATTGTGCATGGGAGTTGACTCATGATTTGGCTCTCTGTTTATCTGTTTTTGGTGTATATGAATGCTTGTGATTTTTGCACATTAATTTTATATCCTGAGACTTTGCTGAAGTTGCTTATCAGCTTAAGGAGATTTTGGGCTGAGATGATGGGGTTTTCTAAATATACAATCATGTCATCTGCAAACAGAGACAATTTAACTTCCCGTCTTCCTGTTTGAATACGCTTTATTTCTTTCTCTTGCCTGATTTCCCTGGCCAGAACTTCCAATGGTCTGTTGAATAGGAGTGGTGAGAGATGACATTCTTGTCTTGTGCTGGTTTTCAAAGGGAACGCTTTCAGCTTTTGCCCATACAGTATGATATTGGCTGTGGGTTTGTCATAAATAGCTCTTATTATTTTAAGATACATTCCATCAATACCCAGTTTATGGAGAGTTTTTAGCATGAAGGGGTGTTGCATTTTATCAAAGACTTTTTCTGCATCTATTGAGATAATCATGTGGTTTTTGTCATTGGTTCTGTTTATGTGATGGATTACGTTTATAGATTTGTGTATGTTGAACCAGACTTGCATCCCAGGTATGAAGCCAACTTGATCGTGGTGGATAAGCTTTTTGATGTGTTGCAGGATTCGATTTGCCAGTATTTTATTGAGGATTTTCACATCAATGTTCATCAGGGATATTGGCCTGAAATTTTTTTTTATTGTGTCTCTGCCAGGTTTTAGTATCAGGATGATGCTGGCCTCATAAAATGAGTTAGGAAGGATTCCCTCTTTTTCTATTGTTTGGAATAGTTTCAGAAGGAATGGTACCAGCTCCTCCTCTTACCTCTGGTAAAATCAGTCTGGTCCTGGGCTTTTTTTGGTTGGTAGGCTATTAATTACTGCTTCAATTTCAGAACTTGTTATGCATCTATTCATGGATGCAACTTCTTCCTGGTTTAGTCTTGGGAGGGTGTATGTGTCCAGGAATTTATCCATTTCTTCTAGATTTTCTAGTTTATTTGCATAGAGGTGTTTACAGTATTCTCTGATGGTAGCTTGTATTTCTGTGGGATCAGTAGTGATATCCCCTTATCATTTTTTATTACGTCTATTTGATTCTTCTCTCTTTTCTTCTTTATTAGTCTGGCAGTCTATCTATTTTGTTAATCTTTTCAAAAAAACCAGCTCCTGGATTCATTGATTTTTTTGAAGGGTTTTTCGTGTCTCTATCTCCTTCAGTTCTGCTCTGATCTTAGCTATTTCTTGTTTTCTGCTAGCTTTTGAATTTGTTTGCTCTTGCTTCTCTAGTTCTTTTAATTGTGATGTTAAGGTGTCAATTTTAGATCTCTCCTGCTTTCACCTGTGGGCATTTAGTGCTATAAATTTCCCTCTAAACACTGCTTTAGCTGTGTCCCAGAGATTCTGGTACATTGTGTCTGTTCTCATTGGTTTCAAAGAACTTATTTATTTATGCCTAAATTTTGTTACTTAACCAGTAGTCATTCAGGAGCAGGTTGTTCAGTTTCCATGTAGTTGTGCGGTTTTGAGTGAGTTTCTTAATCCTGAGTTCTAATTTGATTGCACTATGGTCTGAGAGACTGTTTGTTATGATTTCCATTCTTTTACATTTGCTGAGGAGTGTTTTACTTCCAATTATGTGGTAAATTTTAGAATAATTTGTGATGTGGTGCTGAGAACAATGTATATTCTGTTGATCTGGGGTGGAGAGTTCTGTAGATATCTATTAGGTCCACTTGGTCCAGAGCTGAGTTCAAGTCCTGAATATCTTTATTAATTTTCTGTCTCATTGATCTGTCTAATACTGACAGTGGGGTGTTAAAGTCTCCAGCTATTATTGTGTGGGAGTCTAAGTCTCTTTGTAGGTCTCTCAGGACTTGCTTTATGAATCTGGCTGCTCCTGTCTTGGGTGCATATATATTTAGGAGAGTTAGTTCTTCTTGTTGCATTGATCCCTTTACCATTATGTAATGCCCTTCTTGGTCTCTTTTGTCTTTGTTCGTTTAAAGTCTGTTTTATCAGAGACTAGGATTGCAAACCCGGCTTTTTTTTCCATTTGTTTGGTAAATATTCCTCCATCACTTTATTTTGAGCCTATGTGTGTCTTTGCACATGAGAAGGGTCTCCTGAATACAGCACACTGATGGGGTTTTGACTCTTTATCCAATTTGCCAGTCTGTGTCTTTTAATTGGGGCATTTAGCCCATTTACATTTAAGGTTAGTATTGTTATGTGTGAATTTGATCCTGTCATTGTGATGCTAGCTGGTTATTTTGCCTGTTAGGTGATGTAGTTTCTTCACAGTGTTGATGGTCTTTACAATTTGGTATGTTTTTACAGTGGCTGGTACTGGTTTTTCCTTTCCATGTTTAGTGCTTCCTTCAGGAGCTCTTTTAGGGCAGGCCTTTTGGTGACAAAATCTCTCAGAATTTGCTTGTCTGTAAAGGATTTTATTTCTCCTTCACTTATGAAGCTTAGTTTGGCTGGATATGAAATTCTGGGTTGAAAGTTCTTTTCTTTAAGAATGTTGAATATTGACCCCCCACTCTCTTCTGGCTTGTAGGATTTCTGCAGAGAGATGTGCTGTTAGTCTGATGGTCTTCACTTTGTGGGTAACCCGACCTTTCTCTCTGGCTCCCCTTAACAATTTTTCCTTAATTTCAACCTTGGTGAATCTGGCAATTATGTGTCTTGGGATTGCTCTTCTCGATGAGTACCTTTGTGGTGTTCTCTGTATTTCCTGAATTTGAATGTTGGCCTGTCTTGCTAGGTTGGGGAAGTTCTCCTGGATAATATCCTGAAGAGTGTTTTCCAACTTGGTTCCATTCTCCCCATCGCTTTCAGGTACACCAATAAAATATAGGTTTGGTCTTTTCACATAGTCCCATATTTCTTGGAGGTTTTGTTCATTCCTTTTCATTTTTTTATCTAATCTTGTCTTCCCACTTTATTTCATTAAGTTGATCTTCAATCTCTGATCTCCTTTCTTCTGCTTGATTGATTTGGCTATTGATACTTGTGTATGCTTCACGAAGTTCTTGTGCTGTATTTTTCAGCTCCATCAGGTCATTTGTGCTCTTCTCTAAACTGGTTATTCTAGTTAGCAATTCCTCTAACCTTTTTTCAAGGTTCTTAGCTTCCTTGCATTGGGTTAGAACATGCTCCTTTAGCTCAGAGGAGTTTGTTATTACCCACCTTCTGAAGCATACTTCTGTCAGTTTGTCAAACTCATTCTCCATCCAGTTTTGTTCCCTTGCTAGTGAGGAGATGTGATCCTTTGGAGGAGAAGAGACATTCTAGTTTTTGGAATTTTCATCCTTTTTGTGCTGGTTTTTCCTCATCATCTTGGATTTATCTACCTTTGTTCTTTCATGTTGGTGATCTTCAGATGGGGTTTTTGTGTGGACGTCCTTTTTGTTGATGTTGATGCTACTCCTTTCTGTTTGTTAGTTTTCCTAACAGTCAGGGACCTCTGCTGTAGGTCTGCTGGAATTTGCTGGAGGTCCACTCCAGACACTGTTTGCCTGGGTATCACCAGCCGAGGCTTCAGAACAGCAAAGACTGCTGCCTGTTCCTCCCTCTGGAAGCTTTGTCCCAGAGGGGCACGTGCCAGAAGCCAGCTCTCCTGTATGAGGTGTCTGTTGACCCCTGCTGGAGGGTGTCTCCCAGTCAGGAGGCATGGAGGTCAGGGCCTCACTTAAGGAGGCAGTCTGTCCCTTAGCAGAGCTTAAGCACTGTGCTAGGAGATCCACTGCTCTCATCAGAGCTGGAAGGCAGGAATGTTTAAGTCTGCTGAAGCTGCACCCACAGCCCCTCCCTCCCCCAGGTGCTCTGCCCCAGGGAGATGAAAGTTTTATCTATAAGCCCCTGACAAGGGCTGCTGCCTTTCTTTCAGAGATGCCCTGCCCAGAGAGGAGGAATCTAGAGAGGCAGTCTTGCTACAGTGACTTTGCTGACCTGCAGTGGGCTCTGCCCATTTCAAACTTCCTGGTGCCTTTGTTTATACTGTGAGGTGAAAAACCACCTACTCAAGCCTCAGTAATGGTGGATGCTCTTACCCCATCAAGTTCAAGCATCCCAGGTCAACTTCAGACTGCTGTGCTGGCAGTGAGAATTTCAAGCCAGTGGACCTTAGCTTGCTGGGCTCCATGGGGGTGAGATCCACTAAGCTAGACCACTTGGCTCCCTGGCTTCAGCCCTCTTTCCAGGGGAGTGAACAGTTCTGTCTCACTGGCATTCCAGCATCACTGGGGTATAAAAAAAAAAACTCCTGCAGCTAGCTCGGTGTCTGCCCAAACAGCCGCCCAGTTTTGTGCTTTAAACCCAGGGCCCTGGTGGTATAGGCACCCAAGGGAATCTCTTGGTCTGTGGGTTGCAAAGACCATGGGAAAAGTGTAGTATCTGGGCTGGAATGCATTGTTCCTCACAGCACAGTCCCTCACGGCTTCCCTTGGCTAGGAGAGGGAGTTCCCCAACGCCTTGTGCTTTCCAGATGAAGTGATGCCCCACCCTCCTTTGGCTCACCCTCCATGGACTGCCCCCACTGTCTAACCAGTCCCAATGAGATGAGCTGGGTACCTCAGTTGGAAATGCAGACATCACCTTCTGCATTGATCTTGCTGGTAGCTGCAGACTGGAGCTGTTCCTATTCGGCCATCTTTGTACCACATTTTCTTTATCCAATCCACCACTGAAGGGCACCTAGGTTGATTGTGACTAGTGCTGCAATGAACATTTGAGTGCCAGTGTCTTTTTGGTAGATTTCTTTTCCTTTGGGTGTGTATCCAGTAACGGCATTGTAAGAGCAAATGGTAGTTCTGTTTTGAGTTCTTTGAGAAATCTCCAAACTGCTCTTCACAGTGGCTGGACTAATTTACATTTATTAATTTACATTTCTGCCCACAGGGACTGGACTTTTAAAATCTGAAAATGTGACCCTTCTCATGGCCAAAAGCGAGCCAAAGATTGTGGAATCTGCCAGGGATGTCATCAATGAGCAGGGAGAGAGGGACTAGAAAGAGCTTGCTTAAAGGCACTGGTCAACAAAAAAAAATTATGCTGTTTCCTGATTTACCCAACTCTGTTTAACCCATTAAATAAGTCAGTTACACGGGATATATTTCTCATTAGTTTTTTGTTTTGTTTTGTTTTACTTTGTAAGACTGCTTACAATAGAGAACCCAACTATTTATCATAGTAACACTATGAACTAAGATGTGGTGATTTGCAATAAAACTTGCAGCTCACAAACATGACACATGATACCCTTGCCTCACATTCATAGCCCCAACAACCATTAATACATGTTAAAAGTTTGCTTTCATTCTATTCCTTAATTTCTATACCTTTCGTTTTCCTGATAGAGGCATCCAGAATTTGTAACCACAATTGACACTGATTTATTTATGGCTTGCTTTGAGCTGGATGATTTGGGGAGGCCTGAAGATCTTTAGGGCAACAGAAATGCATGATTGCAAACTTCAGTGCTAGCCAAAGCTTTAAGAGTCTCAAAATTTTTTATCAACATATATCATTGTCAAAAATATATAAACAGTATTTAAAACTCATTAATAGATTATCCCCTCTGAGTTTACATTAACTTCCCCTTCTAGTATAGAGTTATACCTTAGCTCTCTTAAAAATTTTCTTCAAGTTTACTTTTTATGTTCAATACATGATATTACTTCACCATTCACCCAAGTAGATGCCATTTGCTCAAGGTGACATATTTGTCCTCTTTGGTGCCACACTCAGATCATCTAAAAGCATCACTGCTTCCCCAGAGAGATGCTTTTATTCACCAACTAATTCTTTGCAGTTATTAAGAGCAAGTCTGAACATTGGGAATAAATAGCAGACAAGACAGTCTCTACCTTTATGGAACATTCATTATAGTGGGGATAGTTAGTCAGTATAAAACTTGACAAATAAATTGGGACATTTATTAGTAAAGGTTCTCCAGAGGAAAGAGAACCAATTGTGTGGGGCAGGGCAGCAGGGCAGGTAAAGATATTTATTATAAGGAATTGGCTCATGCAATTATGGAGGCTGACAAAATCCAAAATCTGCAGAATTGACATCCCAGTTTGAGTGCAAAGGCCAGCAGGCTGTTGCAGAACCAGTCAGAAGGCCACCAGGCAGAAGAATTATCTCTTGCCCAGGGAGGTTAGCTTTTTGTTGTATTCAGGCCTTCAACTGATTGAATAAGGCCCACTCACATTATGGAGGGCCATCTGCTTTACTCAGTCTACCAATTTAAGTGTTCATCTCAGCCAGGCACCATGGCTCATGCCTGTAATCCCGGCACTTTGGGAGGCCAAGGCAGGTGGATCACTTGAGGCCAGGATGTTGAGACCAGCCTGGCCAACATGGCGAAACCCTGTCTCTACTAAAAATGCAAAAAATTAGCTGACGCATGGTGGCATATGTCTGTAGTCACAGCTACTCGGGAGGCTGAAGCAGGAGAATTGCTTGAACCCAGGAGGCGGGGATTGCAGTGACCCGAGATCATGCTACTGCACTCCAGCCCGGGTGACAGAGCAAGATCCTGTCTTGAAAATAATAAAAATAAAAATAAATGTTAATCTCATCTAAAAACACTCTCACAGCAACAGCCAAAATAGTGTTTGACCAAATATCTGGTCACCCCATGGCCCAGTCAAGTTAAAACACAAGATTAACCATCACAGGAGATCAAAAACAAGCAAGTTGAAAATAAAGAAGATGTTTTATGACTGTTAGGCTCAGAGGAAATAAACTCAACGATTTTAATCTCATGGTGGTATGAGAGAAAATGAATGGGAAGGGAAGTGGCCAATTTTAGGCATGTATTTAAGTTACAGTAGTGTCCCAAACTTTAAATACCTCAGTATTCAAATGTCATATTGTAGCTGATTACTTACATCAGGTCTTATTTATTTGGTGCCATGCATATAACATCTGTTAAAATGTTTTTTTGGAGTCAGTGGAGTTGCCTTCTTAAGGCCCCAGGGTTTTATGTCCTTATTTCACTCATATTACTCGTAGCAATTCCGTGCCTGATGGATTCAGGATGCTAGCGGCCATGCCAGCCTCACTCCAGGTTCAGATGCCTTCTTTGATTGTAATGGATTTAATTCAAGCCCACCATAAAATAAAATGTTCACGGTCAGTGTACATAAGGATGCCATAAGAGAAATATTTACACATTTAAACTAACATACAGAATCACTTTACAACCCTCATGTTTAATACAAAAATAACATCATTACATAGAATAAACAGGACTGAATCATTTTCCAAATTCTGGGCCTCCATAAATAGTAGTATGCATTCTTGGCTCAATGTTATAATCTTTGTTGGTAACTTTATGCCATCTAATAAAAGGCGTATTATTAAAAGGCTTTGGGCATGACCCATAACTCATGATATGTCTTGAATACATATCATCATTATTGAGCATGGCAAATCTTTACATTCTTTTCACACTCCCTCCCTTCCCCCTTTTTACACCTGCACTGTTCAGAAGGCCCACTGAAGTCAAGAGACTTATTTTCTGGCTTTCTCTTTTTTTAAGAAAAAGTTTATTAGATAATAAAATCACACTAAAGAATATTTACAGCGTATGTAAAAGATATAGCTACAATAATATAAATGACCATGTATGTTAGTTTTCTATTGCTGTGTAACACATTACCACAAACTTAGCTACTTAAAACAACATCCATTTATTAGCTCACAGTTTTGTAGATCAAAATTTCAGCATGGTGGGGCAGGGATCCTTCTCCAGGTATCACAAGGTGGACATCAAGGTGTCAGCTGGGCTGAATTCCCATCAGAGGCTCTGGGGAAGAATCAGCTTTCAGATTCACTTTTGTTGACAGAATTCAGTTCTTTGCAGTTTAGGAGTTAAGTCCTCATTTCCTTGATGTGTGGTCCCCTCCAACTTCAAGCTAGCAACCGTACATCAAGTCCATCTTATGCTTTACATCTCTGACTTCCTAGTCTGCAACTAGTTGGAGAAAATGCTCTGCTTTTAAAGACTTCAGATAATCAGGTTTGGCCCACCCAGATAACCTCATTTTTTATTAACTCACAACCAACTGATTAGTAGCCTTAATTACATTTGCAAAATCCCTTCAGCAATATTCCATGATATAATCACAGACATAGCGCCAGGGAGCAGAAATCATTGGGGCCATCTTAGAATTCTTCTTACCACACTTTGAATCCAACATCCAAGGAAAAAGATGGAAACATAATTAAAACTATAAAACCTTTAGAAGAAAGCATAGGGGAAAATGTATGTGGCCTTAAGTTAGACAAAGTTGTCTTCAATAAGATACCAAAAAGCACAATCCATATTAGTATAAATTGATAAATTGGGCTTTATCAAAATTTAAAACTTCTGCTCTTCAAAATACACTATTGAGAGCATAAAGATGGGTGTTAACATGTGACATGAAATAAGAAAAAAGAGTATAAAAAGGCTACAGACTTGCAAATCATATCTGATAAAGGACTTGTACCTAAAATACACAAAGACCTGTCAAACTTCAAAAATAAAATATCTCCATGGAAAAAAACTCATAAAATTTCAACAGACATTTCACCAAAGAAGATAAGCTGATGGCAAATAGCCACGTGAAAAGATGCTTACTGTCATTGGTTATTAGGGAAACGCAAATTAAAACTACAATGGGATACCATTACTCATCTACTAAAATGGCTAAATTAAAAGGGTGAATGGGTAAAGAAACTTTGCTATGTTCACACAATGGAATACCACCCACCAATAAAAAGGAATGGCCTATTGATACATGCAAAAATAATTATTTTGTTAAATCTCAAAATAACTATTCTGAGTTAAAGAAGCCAGACCAAAAAAAGTACGTATTATTTCATTTATATAAAATTCTAGACAATGCAAACTAATCTATGTGAACAAGAAACATGGCAGTGGTTGCCTGGGGTGATAGGGAGGATCAGAAGGGAGGGATTAGAATGGAGCAGGAAAAACCTTTTGGGGATTATGGCTATGTTCTTTATCTTGATGGTAATTATGGTTTCATGAGTGTATAAATATGTTAAAACTGATGAAATTGTTCACTTTACATATGTGCACAATTATACCTGAATAAATCCATTGAAAATACAATAAAAAACAATATACTCTGAATTTTATGAATTAAAAAATAAATGGAACAAATTATTCACCACTTCTCTGAGCACATGCAAATAGATAACATGTCACAGAGGACATCTGTGTTTGTTTTTCTAATGAATCTCAGGTGAACACAACTGAATAAATTAAAACCTTTGGTTTATGGTACACTGTCTTCATTGGTTCATGCATAATTCTTTTCAATTTATGTTATTTGCTTGCATATATATGTATTATAATATTATAAATAGTCATGAGTGCCTGGCCAATTGGAGAGCCATAACTCTGATCATCACATCTCTTCATTTCATTCCCCAGCCTTCAAGCCCTGCTCCCAAATGACCAATCACCCTGAATTTTCTATTTAGCATTCTGTTAATTTCTTAGGATATTTTTATCTGATGACTAAAATAAATAGTTTTGTATGTTCTTTGAACTTAAAAAATATATATTTCATTCTCATAACAATATTGTTCATGATAACCAAGAGGTGAAGGCAACACAAATGTCCATCAACAGATGGAATAGATTTTAAAAATGTGGTACCTACATACAATATAATACTATTCAGTCTTAAAAAAGAATGAGGCCAGGCGCAGTGGCTCACACCTGTAATCCTAGCACTTTGGGAGGCTGATCGCTTGAGCTCAGGAGTTCAAGACCAGCCTCGGTAACACGGCAAAACCCCATCTCTACTAAAAATAAAAATAATTAAAATAAAAGAAGGGTACTCTAACACGTTACAGCATGAATAAACCTTGAGAACATTATGCTAAGTGAAATAAGCCACTCCAAAAAGACAAAAACTATATGATTCTATTTATATAAGGTATTTAAAATCAAATTCAATGAAACAGAATGAAACAGAATAATACAGTTACCAGGGACTAAAGGGTAAAGGAAAAGTGGAGGTTGTTGTTTAACAGGTATAGAGTTTCAGACTGGCAACATGAGAAAGTTCTCAAGAGCTGTTTCACAACAACGGACTATACTTACTACTGAAATGGACACTTATAATGGTCGAGATAGAATACATAAGCAGAACATGCATGAAGAAAAAAAAAGATTAAGATAGTAAATTTTTTGTAAAATGATTTTAACATAATAAAAAACAAATAAGCAAGCAAAGCAAAAAAAAGTGTAATGCTAAATATAGTCGTTTTTCACTGAACATGACCAAATTATTATTCACATTATTGTATGTGGCTGTAGTTAATTTATTTTCACAGCTGTAAAATACTAATTTTCCCTTTTCCACTTTCTTTGATTTATTTTGATGGTTTATTTGGCCTGACTCATTAACTTTCAGCATTTTTTTTAAAATGTATGCATTCAGCATGGCACAGTGGCTCACACTTGTAATCCTATAATCAGTACTTAGGGAAACAAAGTCTATCAAACACCTTTTTCCTTTTGTCTCTTGTTTGGTATATTAGGAGTCTTTACAATCTGAAGTCTTTCCTATTTCTTTAATTCTGGAGAAAGTTCCTCATTGTATCTTTAAATATTTTCTTTTCTCCATCATTATTTTTCTCTCCTTCTGGAATCATTTTTCTGTAAAAGTTAGCACCTCTACTTCTATTCTCCACATCTCTTAACTTTTCTTTTGTATTTTCTATTTCTTTGTCTTCTGTTTTCTTCTTGGGATGGTTTTCCCATCTGTTCTAGCTCATCAGTTGGGTCTTCACCTGTATCCATTCTACTATTTATACCATCTTCTATGTTTCTTATTTTAATTATCTAATTTTTCATACCTAATATTTGTACTAGGTTCCTTTGTTTTTGTGTTTCTGTTTCATATTGAAAATTTTTCTTTCCCCTCTGATGTAGTTTAGATATTTGTCCTCTCCAAATCTTAAGTTGAAATGTGATTCCAAATATTGTCCAGTATGTCCATGTTTTGTCCATTATGTCTTTTAATCTATATAATAAGTTTATTTAAATATTTCCATCCATGTGTCCTAATACTTCCAGGGATCTTTGGTTTGTTGTTTTTCTCTCAAGATAATTAAGTTCCATAAATATTTCATTATTTTGGCTAATGAAATAATTCTCTCCCAGAGATATCTTATAGGGTATGCTGAGAAAGGGCTCAAACGCCTGCAGAAGCCCACACTTGGATCTCTCATTCGAAGTGAGTGCAAGGAGTGAACAGGCATGAGCCTTAGGGTAGAAAGTCTCAGGCATCATAAAACCAAAATTAATCACCCTCCTTTGTCACTAAGCAACACCTTCAGATCAAGACTTGCTTGTTAGAATCACTTGGCAAGCTCTGAAAACGATGATGCTGAGGGCATCAGCCTAGGTCAGTTACATCAGAATCTCTGCCGGTGCGACCCAGGTAAGAATGATGGCAGTATAATAGTGGGAAGTGGGAGAGTGTGGCTCCCAGGGCTACACAGTCTCCAGATTTTTTCCCAACTCCTCACCTGATAGGTGTGTGTACCACCTTTGGGTCTTTGTCACTGGTTTCTGCAGGAAGCAGTTATCAATAATAATTGCACAGCAAAGAACAATCGGCAAGAACTGAATTTTACAAACTTTTCTTTAAACCTCTCATAGCCCAGATACCCTCTGCCTCAGACCCTAGCCACTGGGCACCCATCCACAAACTATAACCACCACCTCATTTCAAAACTTTCTTCCATTTCCATAGGAGTTTCTCCTTTGTGGGTGTTTTTTGTATTCTCTAGCATCTATATTTTTTCTCTATAATATGATTTATCCAGTTAATTTTAGAGAAAGGAGACTGCCAAAATCAGGAGGAACTATCTCTCATCAATTTTAAGGCCACAAGTTTACATTCCCAATAAACAAATATTTTTGAAACCTCCAAGCATTTCTATTTAAATAATTAGCTCCCGATGAGTCCACATCTATGCACATGTAATTAACAATTTCCCTTTCAGAAGGCATGCTTCCATTTTGGAAAAGGAAAAGGTTAGCTTCATAGTCAAAATACCTGTAGTTAAAATTTAAACTGACACATATCTCTCATTCTTGACATCTCTATGAAATATTTTACTCTCATCAAGTATATTTCTATCCTACTCTGGGTATCAATATCTCTCATCATTATCCTTTTTGATAAAAGTGAAAAGAGGATGTCTTTGTTATTGATATGCTTCATTCTTCACTGTTGTCCCAAATCCCACCAGGTTTTAAAAATAGCATAGGTCTTAGAAATTTACTCTATATACGCCCTTATCTTTCTCTAGTCAACTTAGAATGTTTAGCATGTGGGAAAATTTCCCTTTCCTCTCTAATAGAATTCAGATATTAATAATGTTAATATTTTTCCCCTCCAAATCTTATGTTGAAATGTGATCCCAAGTGTTGGAGGTGGGGCTTAGTGGGAGGTCATGGGGGCAGATCCCTCATGAATGGCTTGGTGCCCTCCCCACAGTCATAAGTTCACATAAGATCTGGTGGTTAAAGATTCTGGAACCTCTTGCACCCTCTGTCTTGCCTCCTCTCTTATGGTGTGCCACATCCGGCTCCTCTTGCCTTCCACTATGACTGTACATGTCCTGAGGCCCACATTAGAAACTAATGCTGGCACCATGCTTCTTGAGCAGCCTGCAGAACCATGAGTCAAATAAGCCTATTTTCCTCATAAAATTACCCAGTCTCCGCTATTTCTTCATAGCAGTGCAAAATGGACTCATATATCCTTTATAAGACTAATTGCCTCTAAAATCTCCTGCTCCCTTGAAATCATGCACAGCTTGGCTAAAAAGCCACATGCTATTCTTTTCCAGACATTTGTAGTCTATGTTTCTATGCTGCATAAGAAATTACTACAAACATGGGAGCTTGAATCAGCACACAACTATTACCTCAGAGTTTCTGCAGGTCACACATCTGGACACGGCATAGCTTGGTCCTCCTCAGAAGGTCTTACAAGGCTACATTCAAGGTGTTGGCCAGGACTGGCTCTCAACTGGAGACTCAGCTAGGGAAGGATTTGCTTCCCAATTCCTTTTGGCAGCAATGAGTTCCATGTGGCTTTAGGAGTTCTGGCAGCTTGCTTCTTCACAGCCAGCAAGGGAGAGAGAACGTCTGTGGAGCCAGCCAGCTAGCAAGACACAGTCATATAACATCACATAATCATGGGAATGATGTGCCATTCTATTTGCCATATTCTGTTGTTTAGGAGCAAGTCATGGGTCTGGTCTACACCTGAGAAGAAAACAATTACACAAAGGCCTGAATACCAAGAGGAAGTGGTCGTGGGACCACCTTAAAGTTTATCTGCCACACCACTACTACGTCAATCCCATAAAATTTCATCTCCCCCAAGCCAATGGACCTGCCTCCCAGACCTCCTGATGTTTGATAGAAGATAACTCTCAGCAGGCTAGAAACATCTGGGGATTTTCATTCAGTAACTGACAAGGAGTGACTGCTTTCTACTTTGATTTAATTATAATATGTCAAAAATTAAATGTCCAGGGATTATTAGGATTTAAGTGTGGATGCATGCAATGGAGACATCAAATAAAGTGACTTAAACCAAACTGAGTTTTATTCCTTTCTTGCAGAAGAGTCCAGAATTAAGCCGCTCGAGGGGCTCTATTCCTCGGAGTTACCAGGGACCATGGCTGTTTCTATCTTGTTGTTCTGCTATCCATACAGCATTGTCCTCATGACATGGTCCAAGACGGTTTGCTGTCAGGTTTATATTTTAGTAGGATACAGGAAGGGAGCAAGGCACATACTGGAAATTTTGTGCACTACTTCCTCTTGAATCTTTTTGACAAAAATCACTTATGTAGAAGTACCTACCAAGGGAGACTAAACCACATAGACTTTATTCTGAGTAGTCATGTCTTTGGCCAAAAGATCAGAGATTCTCTCACCAAAGGAAAATAAATCAGGAGAAATAGAAACCAGAAGACAACCAGGATTAGTGAACTCCACGAAAGTAATTATTTTTTATTTTATTTTATTTTATTTATTTATTTATTTATTTATTTATTTATTTATTTATTTTGTACAGATGGGGTCTCACTGTTGCCAGGCTGGTCTTGAACTCCTGGCCTCAAGTAATCATCATGCCTTGGCCTCCCAAAGTGCTGGGATTCCAGGCAGGAGCCACCACAATCTGCTTAATGTGAATCTTTTTTTTTTTTTTTTTGAGACAGCGTTTTGCTCTTGTTGCCCAGGCTGGCATGCAATGGCATGATCTCGGCTCACTGCAACCTCTGCCACCCAGGTTCAAACGATTCTCCTACTTCAAACTCCCAAGTAGCTGAGATTACAGGCATGTGCCACCATGCCCAGCTAATTTTGTATTTTCAGTAGAGATGGAGTTTCACCATGTTGGTCAGGCTGGTCTCGAACTCCTGACGTCACGTGATCTGCAGGTCTCGCCTCCCAAAGTGCTGGGATTATAGAAGTGAGCCATCATGCCCGGCCCTAATGTGAATGTTAACTCCACTTAGGAATCATTTTTCTCCCAGTTTTCCCCTCAGTTAGGTAAAAGAAATCCTTTTATTGAAATATCCCCAGACCTACTACATGGCCCAATCAAATTCTGCTCCCTAAAATGAAATATTTTAAGAACAAAATAAAATATTTTATTTTAAAATAAAAATTTTAAAGGCATTCATTTATTGGACAACAGGGTCAAAGGAAAACGCAAAATGTGTGCCACGGTGCTGATCGCAGTTTAATATTTTGGGTTTTCCCACATCCTTTTGGCTTCAGAATTAGGACCCGCCCTTCCCACGTCTCTCCCCTCCATTGTGCTTTCGTTGGAAACAGGGATTTACTTCTCTTTGGTTATTCTGAGACCTACAGAGAATAGGACTGGGACCTATTTTGAGAAGTAAAATAAAATAATATTATGAATTGAAATGCTTTTGTGGTCCACTTAGCAGTGACTGGGCAAGAATTTCATCTTAATTTTTTTGTAGTGCTTATAATTTGAGTGCATTTTGGACACACGTTACATTTGCATAGCTCTCCAGGTGACATAATTACAAATTCCTGAACGCTTGATTCTTGGTTGCACTATGCACCCGCAGAGGAGCCCTGAAGTCATGTGGGAATATAGACGTGTAACATAACAAAGGTATTGAAATACAACCCTAAAAGTTGATAGTGGTTTGCTCTGAGTAGACAGATGGGGCAGAATTGGAATAAGTGGAGGAGGTCTCATGTGGAAGGCTAAACAATACCCCCACAAGAATGTCCACATTCAAATCCCCAGAACCTGTGAATATATTCTCTTACGTGGCAAAAGTGACTTTATAGATACGATTAAGTTAAGGATCTTGAGCTGGGGAGACTCTTTGGGTGGGCTCTAAATGTAATCACAAGGATCCTTATAAGAGGTAGGCAGAGGGAGATTTTACAAGGAAGAGAAAGTGAGGTGACACTGAGATCAGAGGTGGGAGGGGTGATGTGATGTGATGTGACCACAAGCCAAGGAATGAGGATATCCCCCAAAAGATGAAAAAGCCAAGGAAATGGATTCTCCCCAAAGCCCCCAGTGAGTGCTGCCTGATTGACTTTTTGAATTTGGCCCAGGGAACTCCATTAAAGACTAACGGCCTTCAGAACTGTAAAAGAATGAATCCAAGTTGCTTTAAGCCACCAAGATTATGGTAATTTATATGGTGACTAAAGAAGTCACCAGATAATAGAAAAATGGTAGAAAAGAAGCATTTGTTTTTCCTTCTATCACTGCCTCTTATAGACTTTAGCTTCTCCATGATCTCCATCAATACGGAACTAACATGGTTTAACTTTTTACCTTGATCCTTCCTAAATGTTTGAGTTTTTTATAACAAGTATATATTATTTTTATAATTACAAAGTAATAAAGAGGAAAAATGATAACTTCTCATCATTAAAATGATTATTTTACTTTGTGAATTTTTTAAACATGTGTATTACATGTCCAAAACCAATTTTAAAATGACCTGAAAGATGCAGATTTACATTGTTGTCTCTTCATCATTCCATGGTCTGATTTGTACAGGTGGCTGTGAGTATCATGGGGGCCAACCAGCGTTGGAATTTTGCCTTTGGCAACTTTATTTTTGTTTTTGATGTTATTGTATGTTTTTTTTTTTTTTTTTTTTTTTGAGGCAGAGTCTCGCTGTCGCCCAGGCTGGAGTGCAGTGGCGCGATCTCGGCTCACTGCAGGCTCCGCCCCCCAGGGTTCACGCCATTCTCCTGCCTCAGCCTCCCGAGTAGCTGAGACTACAGGCACCTGCCACCTCGCCCAGCTAATTTTTTGTATTTTTAGTAGAGACGGGGTTTTGCTGTGTTAGCCAGGATGGTCTCGATCTCCTGACCTCGTGATCCGCCCGCCTCGGCCTCCCAAAGTGCTGGGATTACAGGCGTGAGCCACCGCGCCCGGCCTATTGTATGTTTTTTGCTTGTTTGGTTTCCTGTAATGATGTTCCTGGTGCTATTATAGCATGGTGGTGGTGTATGATGGTCTACCAAGAAGAGAGGACTATGATTTCAATTGTTTCTCTGCATGAACCAGCCACCAAGAATTTCAACAACTTTTTAAAATCAGGGCCAGGCATGGTGGCTCATGCTTGTAATTCCAGCACTTTGGGAGGCTGAGGCAGGAGGATCACTTGAGGCCAGGAGTTTAAGACCAGCCTGGGCAACACAACAAGACCTCGTCTCTTTAAAAATGTTTTAAATTAGCTGGGCCTGGGGGTGCATGCCTGTAGTCCTAGATACTCAGGAGGCTGAGGTGGGAAGATTGCTTGAGCCCAGGAGTTCCAGGCTGCAGTAAGCTATGATTGTGCCACTACACTCCAGCCTAAGCAATAGAACAAGACCTTGTTCATAAAATATAAAAATAATGAAAAGTTTCAGATTAAAAAAAATTGTAGTGAACATAGGCTTTCATTTGATAAGGGTATTCATAGCTTTCCTCCTAGCTTTTCCCTTTGCTACTGCTAGTTCAAAGGTCCAGAAATAAATAAAAAGCCCCAAGTAAATCTCATCTAGTTTCTTTCCTGATCTATTTCTTATCGTAACACTCAGCCCCTGAAGATTGGGGACATCCCCTAGTACTAAAGAGCCCCATGCTTCAAAGAAGTCACCAGATAATAGAAAAATGGTAGAAAAGAAGCATTTGTTTTTCCTTCCATCACTGCCTCTTATACACTTTAGCTTCTCCATGATCTCCAGCAGGAAGATGGGACCACAGTAGGTGAGACTCCCCAGTGATCCATGGATGCTTCCAGATGCATCCTTTGCAGTGTTGTTCCCCTCCCTCATCACCAGAATGTCTTTTTCTTAATTCCAAAAATACTGCACCGCTTTCTTAGAAAAGGAAAAGACCCGTGACTCTCCCATCTTCCTTCACTTGATCCAAACTGTAATGTATGCAGCAGGAATTCTGTGACATTTGTACAGTACAGTTGGCATTGTTCCTACTTTAAAGACTTGTCTAATTTTGTCCCCCAGATAGTATTTATTTGATCTTTCTTTTGAAGGCATTTTGGGGTAACAAACCGGGAATCAGTAATATGTAAGCTTACTCTTATACTTTCATATTCCTTGGTTATCTAAACTTTCTAACTTTTCTTAAGTGAATCTATATTATTTGTATAATTTTAAAATACATTTTACTTAAATTTACTTAAAAATAAATATTATTAAATTTCATTAAATAAGACTTTCCAATCAATTAATTCCTACAGTAAATATTTGAACTTATAAAATATTCCAGATGATATTAGCTAAGTTCTAATTATCAGTTTAAATAGAGCCTCCTTTGTTCCTTTTACTGTTATTATGATGATTATATCAACCAAGCAGAATGCACCTCTGCTCAGGAAAATTTAGGTGAAAATGATAAAATTAATAGGTTTTTATTCTACCCTGAGGTATTCTTCTTGAGTCTTTTCAATCCAGACTATTATAAACAGGAAAAACATCAGCATTTAGATTAACAGCTGGATTTTGTTTAAAATATTTTCTTAATTATAATCTATTTAATTTTTTGCAGTCTAAGGGAGTTTTGATGTTATTGTTATTGGAGAAAATCTCTTACTTGTGTTTCTTATATGACAATCTTGTGTTTCTGGAATACAGAGCTGAAAAATATGGTGGCAATTGCTCTGGAAAGCTTGTCTTCTTACTTGGCTCTTTCAAATTTTGCACCCAAGCAATAATTCTCTTCAGGGGTCAGTCCTGAAAAATATATCAAATCTCACCAAATCATGTAGAAACAGAAGTTCCCCAAACTGGAAGAAGCCTAAAAAATCTTGGGGAAGTGTCACAAAAAGCAAGTAGATATGCTTGGGTGTTTACTTCCTCCTGAAACTTAGAAAGATTTTTAGCAGCATAAAAGTTACATGAACTCAGGATTCTGGTTTTTCTCACTTTTCTGCATTTTGGGAGACTGGAGACAAAGTGCAGTTAGACCCAGCATAGCAATAACTCTCCGGGAGCTTTACCATTTCAACAGAGACCAATTTTGATTTTAGCACAATGCTATACATTTAGCATTGGATTGCTCCTGAAGGACCTGAGAGACACCCCAAATACTGTGAGTGGCCAAACTGCAGAAGTGGGAAAGGGAGACCCTCCACTCCCAAACACACACCCCCAGTGGGGAAAATGAAGGTCTAGTTTGTGGGAGAAGTTTCCAACCTTACTTGGAGCTGAGTCTATTTAGAGAGCCGAGCAAAATACAGGTGTAGAGGAAGCAGCAGGAAAGGCCCTGGGAGCTCACTGGGTCCCCAAGCAGGCCATTCCTGCCTGGCACCACAGGGACCCTTCTGGAGGGTGGCCAGAGGTACAGGCGAAAATGCCACAGCAAGAAAGAAGTCTCCAGCTGAACTTTGTAACAATTTGAACTAGACAAGAAGCCTCCTGGCCAGAACTTGGGGGAGGGCGCGAATCCAGTGTGCAGACTCCACAGGTGGGAGAAGAACCAAAGCCCTGTTCTTTTGCAGCTTGGAGGTGGGTAGCTGGGGGCAAGTTCTCAAGCCTGGCTCACCCACTGCCTGAAGACAGACTTGGGGCTGTTGGGGGTACACAGTGGGAGTGAGACTGGCCTTTCAGATTGCACAGAAGCTGGGTGAGGCCTGTGACTGCTGGCTTTCCCCACTTCCCTGACAACCTCCATGACTCAGCAGAGGCAGCCATAATCCTCCTAGGTACGCAACTCCATTGACCTGGAAACTTCACTCCCATTCCCCACAGCAGCCACAGCAACACCTGCCCAAGAAGAGTCTGAACTCAGACACGCCTGACCCTGCCCCCACCTGATGGGCCTTCTCTATCCACCCTGGTAGCTGAAGACAATGGGCATATGCTCTTGGGAGTTCTAGGGCCCCACCCACTGCTGGTTCCTCTCCACACTATTATAGCTGATGCTCTCTGGAAAGCATCACCTCCTGGCAGGAGGCCAACCAACACAAAAATAGAACATTAAACCACCAAAGCTAAGAATCCTCACAGAGTCTATTTCACCCCCCGCCCCCCGCCACCTCCACTGGAACAGGTGGTGGTATCCACGACTAAGAGACCCGTAGACAGTTCACATCACAGGACTCTGTGCAGACAACCTCCAGTACCAGCCTGGAGCTGGATAGACTTGCTGGGTGGCTGGACCCAGAAGAGAGGTAACAATCACTGCAGCTTGGCTCACAGGAAGCCACAACCATAAGAAAAGGGGAAGAGTACTACATCGAGGGAACACCCTGTGGGACAAAAGAATCTGAACAACAGCTTTCAGCCCTAGACCTTCCCTCTGACAGAACCTATCCAAATGAGAAGGTACCAGAAAACCAACTCTGGTAATATGACAAAACAAGGCTCTTTAACAGCTCCCCAAAAAAATCACACTAGGTCACCAGCAATGGATCCAAACCAAGAAGAAATCCCTGATTTACCTGAAAAAGAATTCAGGAGGTTAGTTATTAAGCTAATCAGGGAGGCACCAGAGAAAGGCGAAGCCCAATGCAAGGAAATCCAAAAAATGATACAAGAAGTGAAGGGAGAAATATTCAAGGAAATAGATAGCGTGAAGAAAAAAACAATCAAAACTTCAGGAAACTCTGGGCACACTTATAGAAATGCAAAATGCCCTGGAAAGCCTCAGCAATAGAATTGAACAAGTAGAAGAAGAAATTCAGAGCTCGAAGACAAGGTCTTAGAATTGAACCAATCCAGTCCAACAAAGATAAAGAAAAAAGAATAAGAAAATATGAACGGAGCCTCCAGGAAGTCTGGGATCATGTTAAACGACCAAACCTGAGAATAATCAGTGTTCCTGAGGAAGAAGAGAAATCAACAAGTTTGGAAAACATATTTGGGGGAATAATTGAGGAAAACTTCCCTGGCCTCGCTAGAGACCTAGACATCCAAATACGAGAAGCACAAAGAACACCTGGGAGATTCGTAGTGAAAAGATCATCACCTAGACACATTGTCATCAGGTTATCTTAGTTAAGACAAAGGAAAGAATCTTAAGAGCTGTGAGACAAAAGCACCATGTAACCTATAAAGGAAAACTTATCAGATTAACAGCAGATTTCTCAGCAGAAATCCTACAAGCTAGAAGGGATTGGGGCCCTATCTTCAATCTCCTCAAACAAAACAATTATCAGCCAAGAATTAACTAAGCATCATATATGAAGGAAAGATTCAGTCTTTTTCAGACATCCAAATGCTGAGAAAATTCGCCACTACCAAGCCACCACTACAAGAACTGCTGAAAGCAGCTCTAAATCTTGAAACAAATCCTTGAAACACATCAAAACAGAAACTCTTTAAAGCATAAATCACACAGGACCAATAAAACAAAAATATCATTTAAAAAGCAAAAACAAAAAAACAAAAAACCAAGGTATACAGGCAACAAATAGCATGATGAATGCACACATCTCAATATTAACACTGAATGTAAATAGCCTAAATGCCCCCACTTGAAAGATACAGAACTGCAGAATGGATAAGAACTCACCAATCAACTATCTGCTGCAGCCTTTAGGAGACTCACCTACACATCCGGCTCACATAAACTTAAAGTAAAGGGGTGGAAGAAGGCATTTCATACAAACAGACCCCAAAAGCAAGAGGGGTAGCTATTCTTATATCAGACAAAACAAACTTTAAAGCAACAGCAGTTAAAAGAGACAAAGAGAGACATTTTATAATGGTAAAAGGCCTTGTCCAATAGGAAAATATCACAATCCTAAACATACATGCACCTAACACTGGAGCTCCCAAATTTATAAAACAATTACTAATAGACCTAAGAAATGAGATAGCAACAGAATAATGGTGAGAGACTTCAATACTCCATTGACAGCACTAGTCAGGTCATCAAGACAGAAAGTCAACAAAGAAACAATGGATTTAAACTATACCTTGGAACAAATGGACTTAACAGATATATACAGAACATTTCATCCAACAACTGCAGAATACACATTCTATTCAACAGAGCATGGAACTTTCTCCAAGATAGACCATACGATAGGCCATAAAACAAGCCTCAATAAATTTAAGAAAAATGAAATTATATCAAGCACTCTTTCAACCCACAGTGGAATAAAACTGGAAATCAATTCCAAAAGAAAGCTTTAAAACCATGCAAATACATGGAAATTAAATAACCTGCTCCTGAATGAGCACTGGGTCAAAAATGAAATCAAGATAGAAATTAAAAAATTATTTGAACTGAACGACAATAATGACATAACCTATCAAAACCTCCGAGATACAGCAAAGGCAATGCTAACAGGAAAGTTCATAGCCCCAAACGCCTACATCAAAAAGACTGAAAGGGGTGGTGGGCACCTGTAATCCCAGCTACTCAGGAGGCTGAGGCAGGAGAATCACTTGAACCTGGGATGCAGAGGTTGCAGTGAGCCGAGATTGTGCCACTGCACTCCAATCTGGGTGACAGTGAGACTCTGTCTCAAAAAAACAAAACAAAACAAAAAAAGCAAACAAAAAAGACTGAAAGATCACAAACTGACATTCTGAGGTCACGTCTCAAGGAACTAGAGAAACAAGAACAAACCAAACCCAAACCCAGCAGAAGAAAGGAAATAACCAAGATCAGAGCAGAACTAAATGAAATTGAAACGAAAAAAATACAAAAGATAAATGAAACAAAACACTGCTTCTTTGAAAAGATAAATAAAACGGATAGACCATTAATGAGATTAACCAAGAAGAGAGAAAATCCAAATAACCTCATTAAGAAACAAAATGGGAGATATTACAACTGACACCACTGAATCAAAAGATCATTCAAAACTACTATGAACACCTTTACACACATAAACTAGAAAACCTAGGAGAGATTGAAAAATTCCTGGAAAAAATACAACCCTCCTAGCTCAAATCAGGAAGAATTAGACACCCTGAACAGACCAATAACAACCAGTGTGATTGAAATGGTAACTTTAAAATTACCAACAAAAAAGAGTCCAGGACCAGATGGATTCACAGCAGAATTCTACCAGACATTCAAAGAAGAATTGGTACCAATCTTTTTGACACTATTCCACAAGATAGAGAAAGAGGGAACCCTCCCTAATTCATTCCATGAAGCCAGCATCACCCTAATACCAAAACCAGGAAAGGATATAACTAAAAAAGAAAACTACAGACTGATATCCCTGATGAACATAGACACTAAAATCTTTAACAAAATATTAGCTAACAGAATCCAACAACATATCAAAAAGATAATCCACCATGATCAAGTGGATTTCATACCAGGGATGCAGGGATGGTTTAACATATGCAAGTCAATAAATGTGATACACCACATAAACAGAATTAAAAACAAAAATCACATGATCATCTCAATAGGTTCAGAAAAAGCATTCAACAAAATCCAGCATCCCTTTATGATAAAACTCTCAGCAAAATCAGCATACAAAGGACAGACCTCAATGTAATAAAAGCCATCTATGACAAACCCACAGACAACATAATACTGAATGGGGAAATGTTGAAAGCATTCCCTCTGAGAATGGGAATAAGACAAGGATGCCCACTGTCACCACTGCTTTTCAACATAGTACTGGAAGTCCTAGCCAGAGCAATCAGACAAGACAAAGAAATAAAGGGCATCCAAATTGGTAAAGAGGAAATCAAGCTGTCACTGTTTGCTGATGATATGATCATTTACCTCAAAAACCCTAAAGACTCCTCTAGAAAACTCCTAGAACTGATAAAAGAATTCAGCAAAGTTTCCAGATACATGATTAATGTACACAAATCAGTAGCTCTTCTATATACCAACAGTGACCAAGTGGAGAATCAAATCAAGAATTCAACCCCTTTTACAATAGCTGTAAAAAAAAAAAATACTTAGGAAGACACCTAACCAAGGAGGCGAAAGACCTCTACAAGGAAAACTACAAAACACTGCTGAAAGAAATCATAGATGACACAAACAAATGGAAACACATCCCATGCTCATGGATGGACAGAATCAATATTGTGAAAATGACCATACTGCCAAAAGCAATCTACAAATTCAATGCAATTTCCATCAAAATACCACCATCATTCTTCACAGAGCTAGAAAAAACAATTCTAAAATTCATATACAACCAAAAAAGAGCCTGCATAGCCAAAGCAAGACTAAGCAAAAAGAACAAATCTGGAGGCATCACACTACCTGATTTCAAACTATGCTATAAGTCCATAGTCACCCAAACAACATGGTCCTGGTATAAAAATAGGCACATAGACTAAGGGAACAGAATAGAGAACCCAGAAATAAACCCAAATACTTACAGCCAACTGATCTTCAACAGAGCAAGCAAAAACATAAAGTGAGTAAAGGACACCCTTTTCAACTAATGGTGCTGGGATAATTGGCTAGCCACATGTAGGAGAATGAAACTGGATCCTCATCTGTCAAGTTATACAAAAATCAACTCAAGCTGGATTAAGGACTTAAATCTAAGACATAAAACTATAAAAATTCTAGAAGATAATATTGGAAAAACCCTTCTAGACATTGGCTTAGGGAAGGATTTCATGACCAAGAACCCAAAAGCAAATGCAATAAAAACAAAGATAAATAGTTGGGACTTAATTAAACTAAAGAGCTTTTGCACAGCAAAGGGAACAGTCAGCAGAGTAAACAGACAACCCACAGACTGGGAGAAAAATCTTCACAAGCTATACATCTGGCAAAGGACTGATATCCAGAATCTACAACGAACTCAAAAAAATCAGTAAGAAAAAACAAATAATCCTATCAAAAAGTGGGCTAAGGACATTAATTGACAATTCTCAAAAGAAGATAGATAAATGGCCAACAAACATATGAACAAAGGAAACTTATGAAAAAATGCTCAACATCACTAATGATCAGGGAAATGCAAATCAAAACCACAATGCGATACCACCTTACTCCTGCAAGAATGGCCATAATCAAAAAATCAAAAAACAGTAGATGTTGGCATGGATGCAGCGATGAAAGAACACTTCTACACTGCTGGTGGGAATGTAAACTAGAACAACCACTATAGAAAACAGTGTAGAGATTCCTTAAAGAACTAAAAGTAGAACTACCATTTGATCCAGCAATCCCACTACTGAGTATCTAACCAGAGGAAAATAAGTCATTATATGAAAAAGATACTTGCACACGCATGTTTATAGCAGCACAATTCACAACTGCAAAATCATGGAACCACCTCAAATACCCATCAATCAATGAGCAGATAAAGCAACTGTGGTATATATATGTGTGTGTGTGTGTATGTATATATATACACACATACACATACACACACACAATGGAATACTGCTTAGCCATAAAAAGGAATGAATTAACGACATTTGCAGTGACCTGGATGAGACTGGAGACTATTATTCTGAGTGAAGTAACTCAGGAATAGAAAACCAAACATCATATGTTCTCACTGATATGTGGGAGCTAAACTATGAGGATGCAAAGGCATGAGAATGATGCAATAGACTTTGGGGACTTGTGGGCATGGGTGGGAGGGGGGCAAGGGATAAAAGTCTACAAATAGGGTGCAGTGTACACTGCTCTGGTGATGGGTACACCAAATCACCACTAAAGAACTTATTCATGTAATCAAATACCACTTGTACCCCAATAACCTATGAAAAAATAAAATAGCCACCCACTTCCAAAAAAAAAAAGAAATTTTAACCCCAAACTTATTATCTAGTTATTTAATTGATGAAAAAATAGTAAGTATACAGAAGATATCTGAATGACACTATTAATCATCTTTACCTAAATTGATATTTACAGAACACAACCTCTAGTACATGGATGTTCACTAAAATGGATTATACATGCTGGGACATAAAACAAAGTTCAATACATTTCAAAATATTGAAATCTTACACAACATACTCTCCTACTAAAATAGAATTAAATTAGAAATTAATAAAAATATATCTAAAATTTCTCCAGGTACTTGGGAATTAATATACATCTGCATAATTTGTATTCAGATGGGTCAAAGATGAATGGCTCCCTTCTTCCTCTGTCTTGCAGTCATAAAGAGTTTTCTTTTAATGAGACAATCACTGTTGGCCAATTTCTCATATGCATTTTGAAATATACATATATGTATATATACTCTGTTATACAAATGCCAGCAGATAGTATATTGCAGCCCACTTCCTTCAGTGAACAAATCACTTGAAAGTCTTTTTATAATTAATATATTTAGAGGTGCCTCATTTGTTATAATGTATAGCTGAACCATATTTTATACACCCAATTATCTATTGATGGTCATTTAGGTCATTTTCAATGTTTTGCTACTATCTACTGGTAGAATGGTTGGGACGAAAAGATGTATTTATTTCAAAATCTGATTGAAAATTCTAAATCATCTTCTCCAAAATTGCACCAATTTGTACTACAAGCAACACATGCAAGCATGTAGAGCTCTCTTTAACAATATGTATACTCCTGGAAGAGCATCACAGTAAGGAGTCTTAAAATCTTATTAGGAGCAGGGTGATGCACTGGGTGGACATGAGCAATCAGTCCATAAATTAGACTTTCTAGCATCGGACACCACTACCCACTTAGCCTGTGCAAAAGGACCCAAATGCAGTTCTCTAGCGTGGGATAACACAGATATTTGGGAACACATGCGCCTCTCAGCTCGAGATTCTTCTCTCCATTTGCAGCACAAACCATGTTTCTGCCATTGAGTTTGGGAATAAACTCTGCAGCTCTTCCTGCAAACCCAGGATAATCAGCCCCTTAGCACGGTAATTATATGTACGTATCTACTTTTATTAATGTACCCCTTTAGCTTGTGCAGAAACTCCTTAATTCAAGTCAGCCTTCATCACAGATGGGGTGAAAAGTCTAAAGCCAAATGCCAGGACCTGTTGTCTTGCTCTTGTTTTTGAAATACTATAGTCCTCTCTACAAGAATATTCTGTCAACAAAAGTGAGATATTAATATATAAAATTATAATCCTTATATATATAAATCCTTGGTATAAAAACACTGCTCAGTTTGATTCCAAAGGAGATGTGCACATGTGTGTGTGCATGTATGTAATTGTCTCATTAAAATCTCCTCTATCATGAATAAATTTTTGTCTCCTTGACATATTAGTTTAAGATGGAAGGCTGTCCTTTACTATTGAACTCAATACTACTGTACTCTGTGGTCAGTTGTTTTTGAAAGGTACATTAGGATACCCTGTAATTGCCTTTCAAGCCTCCAATAATCTTGAAAGTAAATGTGTTTTTGAAAAACAAGAAACTGGCATTTCTTTGCAGTTAAATCACTGATATTACTGATTTCCTATGCTTTATCCCTAATAATGTATAATGCATTCATGTTTTTTATATATATATATAAAACCTACCTAATGACCCAAAAAATTCTCTCTCTATTTATATATAAAATACATATTTTATATATATATATATATATATATATATATATACACCTAGCTATATATGCTAGGTAACATGAATGCATATATATATGTGAATGTGTGTGTGTGTGTGTGTGTGTGTATATAGAGAGAGATATATATATATCTGAAATACTCTCAGGTAAGGAATTCATGAGCAATCTAAATTTTCCTGACATGTGCAAATACAAAAAAAATGTTGAAGATACAATATGGACTATAAAGTTCTAATAAAAAGAGTAAGGCTGCATGTGATGGCTCATGCCTGTAATCCCAGCAGTTTGGGAGGCTGAGGGAGGTGGATTGCCTGAGGTCAGGAGTTCGAGAACAGCCTGAGCAATATGGTGAAACCTGATCTCTACATAAAAAAATACAAAATTAGCCAGGCATGTAGCCAGGCATGTAGCGCATGCCTGTAATCCCAGCTACCTGGGAGGCTGAGGCAGGAGAATCACCTGCACCTGGTAGGCGGAGGTTGCAGTGAGCCGAGATCACGCCATTGCACTCCAGCCTAGGCAACAAGAGCGAAACTCCATCTTACAAAAAAAGAGAATAAAATAAAAGAAAGGAGTATGTACCTTCAAGAACATCTTATAATTATCCACAGGCATTTCTTGATTAAAAATTATGTTTTTCGTAGTTGCTTATTTAGTTAAATCCATATAGAACTCTGGAAAGGAAAATAATTCAGTTCCTGCAAAAAAAATTAAAAAGTTATCCTGAAGGCATCTGAAAGCAATAACCTAACATCTTTGCTCTAATGGCCATATAGTGATCAGGGGAAAAGAGACTAAACTTAGGGTCTCCTCGTGATGGGGATTCTAAACGACATTTCCAGAGTTGGACCCCTACATAAAAGGATGAGTTAGGAGAAATCCCACACTGTAGAGGCAGACAGCAAGGAAACTTGCCTGTCTTAAATTTGACACTAAGCAGAGAATGAAAACAGTCTTTGAAAGTTAACCACTAGCTGGGGAGCGGGCATGGTGGCTCACCCCTGTAATCCCAGCACTTTGGGAGGCCGAGGGGGGTGGATTACTTGAGGCCAGGAGTTCACACCCAGTCTAGGCAACATGGTGAAACCTTGTCTCTATTAAAAATACAAAAATTGGCCAGGTGTGCAGGCACACGCCTGTAATCCCAGCTACTCGGGAGGCTGAGGCAGGAGAATCGCTTGAACCTGGGAGATGGAGGTTGCAGTGAGCCGAGATCGCACCACTGCACTCCAGCCTGGGAGACAAAAGCAAGACTCTGTATAAAAAAAAAAAAAAAGAAAAAGTAAAAGAAAAGAAAATTAACCACTAGCTGGTAGTCATGTCAGTTATGACTAAATACAAGCTGCCTAAATGACCCAAAAAATCTAGAACCAACAACTAATATTAAGGTGTAATCCTGGTAGTGTTCTATAATAAACTTCAAGTGGAATAAATACAAATTCATACTTAGAAGCATTATAACGAGTCTGCAGAAGACAAAGAGAAGATGTTAAATGCAGCCAGAAAGAAAACAACATCAAAGGGACAATTGGACTGAAAGTTGCCTTCTCAGCAGTAACAATTAGATGCCAGAATACCGTGGAATCATATCTTCATATATCATTCCATACAATAGAAATTATGTGTCATACCCTAAAAAACCTATTAAGAATAAATGTGAAATCAAGACTTTTTCTGGACAAAAACCAAGAGTTACCCTCAACAGAAAGATCTTCTAAAGAAATAATTTAGACTAATTCCAAAGGAAAAGTTTGACACACGAGAAAGAATGTAGAACAAAGAAATTGTTTACATGGGTATCTAACATTGACTCTATAAAGCAATAATAACGTCTGTTTCAGGGGCCAACCCTCCTCAACACACACACACACACACACACACACACACACATATACACACACGACAAATATAAAAATAGTGGACTAAAATAGCATGGAATTTGAGAAGGCTATGATGTAAGAGACAAGTAAATTCTTTTGGATTTTTGCTGTCATAGTTCATTGTATACCCTAAATAGTAGAGGTATGGAAATGATTTTGTATTTTATTATAAACATGATAGAAGGTCATTGAGAATTTTGACTTAGAGTTAAAAAATTTTCTTCTTAAGAGATAGGGCCTCACTCTGTTGCCCAGGCTGGAGTGCAGTGGTGCAATAATAGTGCACTGCAGCCTTAAACTCCTGAGCTCAAACGATCTTCCCACCTTGGCCTCAGGGCTAGAATTGCAGGTATGAGCTACCTTGTCTGGACTTAGAGTAAAATTATCACAGACTGCATTATCACTAAAAAATTATCACTATCTGCATTATCAAAGAATAGTGAATACATGGTAGGGATTAGGGCAAAAGAGGAGACAGCAAGCAAGTCAGAAGGTTATTCTGGCAAAGTAAGGGTGATTTGGAATAGAGTGGCTGTAAAAATTTGGGTTATCATCTTCAGAACGCTTTTGTTTGTTATATATATACACACACACACACACACACACATATATACACACACACACATATATACATATATATATTCTTTTGAGATGAAGTCTCACTCTGTTTCTCAGGCTGGAGTGCAAAGGCGCGATCTCGGCTGACTGCAAGCTCCACCTCCTGGGTTCAAGTGATTCTCCTGTCTCAGCCTCCCAAGTAAGCGGGATTACAGGCATGTGCCACCACGCCTGGCTAAGTTTTTGTATTTGTAGTAGATGCAGGGTTTCCCCATGTTGCCTAGGCTGGTCTCAAACTCTTGACCTCAAGTGATCCACCCGCCTCAGCCTCCCAAAGTGCTGGCATGACAGGTGTGAGCCACCACAATTGGCCTTATTTTCTATTTTATTTATATAATTTTATTTTTTATTGATACATAATGGATGCATATATTTTTGGGTACATGTGATCATCTAATACATTCCTATAATTTGTAAGATCAAATCAGTGTAATTGAGATATCTGTCACCTTAAACATTTTTCTTTAAGCTAGAAACATTTGAATTATTCTTTTCTAGCTATTTTGAAATATACAATTGATTGTTGTAAACTAGTCACTGTACGGATCTATCAAACACGGGGTCTTATTTCTTCTATCAAACTGTATATTTGTATCCATTAATCAACCTCTCTTAAAACCCCCAACCCCCAAAGATGTGTTTGTTGATTTGATGAACAAATCAAGAGAAAGACAAGATGGTTAGAAGATTTGGGGCCTGAATGACTCGACAAAAGAAGGTGTTACTTCCTGAGAGGTGGATCCCTGACCAAAGAGCTATTTGCAAGAAAAATCAAGATTTCTGTTTGCATATGTTACATTTTAGATTTATCAGACAGGCCCTTGAAGGTGTGACACAGAGGTACAAGAGGGTACCAGAAGGGTACAAGAGTCTGTAGTTCAGGTAAGAGGGCAAGACTGGAGATATGAAAATGAATTAAAATCAGAGTGGGAGATTTTAACACACTTCCATCTTAAACTGATAGGTCAAATAGACAAAAAGTTATTCTTGATAGAGATTTTAATGAGACAATGACATGCACACAGACACACACACATGCACACAAACCATAACCATATAATATGTTGTGCACAACTGGGACACATTTGAGGTAAAAGGGGACATAATAATTATGATTAGGCAGCAGGTATAAACTGGGACAGAGTTGCAATGCACACATCCCACGTCTTATACCAGATTCCTACAACAATGTTAGAAATTAATAATAAAAAGAAATAGAATCTTCCTCTCCAAAAAAATTAACAGCACAAGTTTGAAAACTAAAAGTCAAAGTGACAAACAACTGATAATTGTAAGATAAACTCACGATGGAAATTTTGAAATTTTGGAATTAAATGGCAGGGAATATATAGCACATTAAAACCTATGAAAATGTACTAAAGTTTTATTTCTGATAAAACTTTTTGCTGGAAGAATTAGCCATTTAATTCAAAGGGCTAGGAGGCTGGGCACAGTGGCTCATGCCTATAATCTAAGCACTTTGGGAGACCAGAGCAGGAGGATAGTTTGAGGCCAGAAGTTCAAGATCAGCCTGGGAAATATAGGGAGACTCCATCTTTACAAAAAAAAATAGGCCGGGCGCGGTGGCTCATGCCTGTAATCTCAGCACTTTGGGAGGCCAAGGCGGGCGGATCATGAGGTCAGGAGACTGTTGAGACCATCCTGGCTAACACGGTGAAACCCTGTCTCTACTAAAAAATACAAGAAATTAGCTGGGCGTGGTGACAGGCGCCTGTAGTCCCAGCTACTCGGGAGGCTGAGGCAGGAGAATGGCATGAACCCAGGAGGCAGAGCTTGCAGTGAGCCAAGATCACCCCACTGTGCTCCAGCCTGGGCAACAGAACAAGACTCCGTCTCAAAAAAAAAAAAAAAAACTAACTAAAAATCAGCTGGGCATGGTGATGCACACCTGTGGTACTAGCTACTTGGGAGGCTGGAGCTGAAGGATCAATTGAGCCCAAGAGTTCCAGGCTGCAGTGAGCTATAATTGCACCACTGCACTCCAGCCTAGAACAACACCCTGTCTCTAGAAAAGGGGGAGAGGGGATTAGAAAAAGATTAACGGAGTGAATCTTTTTTAAAAAGTTGAAAGTGAAAACCTTTGCAGAAATTAACAAACTAGAAAGCAAATACACACACAAACAAAACAAGAAAAGCAATAACTAGATTCTTTGCAGCTTTTTTAAAAAAATAGCGAAACACTGGAAACAATTTCAGTACCTATCAGTAAGAGAACAGGTAAATAAAATATGGCATGTTACTACAGTGAAACGGAATGACGCCATTTAAATGAATAAACTGAAGTTTCATGTATCCTTATGAATAAATCTCAAAAGCAATGTTGAGTAACAAAATCAAGTTGCAAAATGATAGGTGCAGTATAATACCATTTATGTAAAGTTTCAAACACACCAAACAATAATGTTTACTTTTTCTTTTTTTTTTTTCCTAGATGGATTCTCAATCTCTTACGCAGGCTGGAGTGCAGTGGCACAATCTTGGCTCACTGCAACCTCCTCTTCCAGGGTTCAAGTGATTCTCCTGCCTCAGCCACCCGAGGAGCTGGGATTACAGGCACCCATCACCATGCCTGGCTAGCTTTTCCTGCCTCAGTCTCCCTAGTAGCTGGGACTACAGGCACCCGCCACCACGCCCGGCTAATTTTTTGCATTTTTAGTAGAGACGGGGTTTCACCATGTTGGCCAGGCTGGTCTCGAACTCCTGACCTCAAGGGATCCACCCACCTCGGCCTCCCAAAGTGCTGGGATTACAGGTGTGAGCCACCGCACCTGGCTAATAATGTTTACTTTTATGACTGCACAGAAACTTCCTAAGAGGCAAAAGTGTAGATGAGAAAGATGTCAACTTGAGAAGAATGGCCAGACTCACAGAATGGGAAGAGGATGTTCCTGTCACAGAAAGACACAAAGGAGACTTTAACTATATTTGCCTTATTTTTAGTAATATCTGAAGTAAACAAGGCAAGTGTTAAGATGTGTTAAATCTGGATCTTAAGCACGTAAGTGTTTTGCTATTTTCTATATGTCTGAATTATTTCATAATTTTTAAAAAATTTATAAAAGAAAAATTGTGTTGCAATCAGGAGCATACAGGAAATAACATTTATTCTGTGAAATTATTTATCATATACTGTCTCCTCCTCCTCCTCCTTCTTCTTCTTCCTCTTTCTTCCTCTGAGTCAGGGTCTCACTCCATCGCCCAGGCTAGAGTGCAGTGGCACAATCACAACTCTCTATCACCTCAACCTCCCAGGCCCAAGTGATCCTCCCACCTCAGCCTCCCAAGTAGCTGGGACTACAGGCACACTCCACCGCAGCTGGGTAACTTTTGTATTTTTTGTAGAGATGGGTTCTTGCCATGTTACTCAGGCTGGTCTTGAACCCTTGGGCTCAAGTGATCTTCCTGCCTCAGCCTCTCAAATAGCTGGGACTACAGGTGCATGCCACCACACTGGCTAATTTTTGATTTTTGTAGAGATGGGGTCTCCCTATGTTGTTCAGACTGGTCTCGAACTCCTGGGCTCAAGAGATCCTCCCTCCTCAGCCTCCCAGAGTGCTGGGATTACAGGCATGAGCCACCACACCCAGCCCTTCTGTGTTGTTAAGTATTACAAAATGAAATGTCAGCTGGCCTCCCTCCACAATGGAATGACCTTGCTAGGACTTGACACCAATTCCCACTGCTCCTCTATCTGCTCTTTTGCTTCTCTGCCCTTTCTTCAGAGCACAACGTTTTGGAGAGTATATTGGCCAGATCAACAAAAACAACATTAAAAAGTACTCTGTTTCTGATGTTGAGTAAACATGACATATTTGGCTGATAAGTTTTTAATTCTATCAACAGCTCAGGTTGAATATATTAAATTTGGGCTCTATCATCAGATTTTACAGCTTGAGAAGGAGGCATCTGATAATATACACAGAAAAGCAGGCCATCTGTCAAACATGAAAGCTACACAGGATGCATTGTGCAGCAGCGGGGCTGCCCCGCTCTACAGCTAAGCAGCAAAGCTCTGCCATGTGGTTCCCATTAAAGACCTCAAATGGGCATTTCACATCATAATCTAAAGAGACGACCCTCGATTAAATGCAGGCCCAACACATATACATGTCAGGATTTGGTAGAGGTATTTCTATTGCATAACATATGTAGTCATTTCTGGTACATAAATTAGATTTTTACAGGCCTGTACAGACTCCTCAAAGAACCTTACCTTTTTTTCACACTCTTTCTGACAATACTTTGTATAGATGTTGACATTTATCCTTTGAGTTGTGGTAATTGGGTAGTGTGGCTTCTACATTCCTGTAAGGTGGCTTTGAGATACTAGCAGGGAGGAGCAGGAATGAGCCAAGACCAGCTGGAAAAGAGAACGTACAGGCTCAGTAAGGATGCTTATCATTGTGAGAGTATGGAGATAGGGGAAAATAGGAAGACCAACAGGGAAAGGGTAGAGGAACAATTAGAGACTCTACCCCAAACCTAAGATGCGTCATCCTCAGTGCTCCTGAGACCACCCACTGCTGTGCCCCACCAGCCCAAAAAGAGACACACACCTCAGAATAATGGTCTCCCCCAAATGATCACATCCGTATCCCCAGAACCAGTGAATCTCACATGGCAAAAGGGATTTTGCAAAATCGATTTAGTTAAGGATATGGTTTGGCTGTGTCCCCACCCAAATCTCATCTTGAACTATAGCTTCCATAATTCCCATGTGTTGTAGGAGGGAACCCGTGGGAGATAATTGAATCATGGGGGCGGTTTCCCCCATACTGTTCTCGTGGTACTGAGTAAGTCTCACGAGATCTGATGATTTTATAAGGGGTTTCCCTTTTCACTTGGCTCTCTCTCATTCTCTTGTCTGCTGCCGTGTAAGACATGCCTTTCACCTTCTGCCATGATTGTGAGGCCTCCCCAGCCATGTGGAACTGTGAGTCCATTAAACCTCTTTTTCTTTATAAATTACCCAGGTATGTCTTTATAAATTACTTTATAAATTACCCAGGTATTTCTTTATAAATTACTCAGGTATGTCTTTATCAGCAGAGTGAGAATAGACTAATACAGTTAAGGACCTCGAAATGGAGATATTACCCTGGATTATCTGGATAGGGCCAATGTATTCACAAGGGTCCTTGCAAGAGAGGGGCAGGAGGATCTTACTCAGAGAAGGGGATGTGATGACAGAAGCAGAGATTAGAGGAAGAGAGAGATCTGAAGACAGTGCTGCTGGTTTTGAAGCTGGAGGAAGAGGCCCTAGCCAAGGAATGTGGGCGGCCTCTAGAAGCCCAAAACAGCAAGGAAGTAGACCTTCCCCTTGAGATTCCAGAAAAATGCAGCCCTGTCAACACCTTGATTTTAGAACTTCTAACTTCCTGAACTATAAGACAATACATCTGTGTTGTTTCAAGCCACTAAGTCTGTGGTTACTTGTTTGGTAACAATAGGAAACTAACACACATCTCCATCCCTGGTGAAAAGTTACTGACTTATGACTCCATTCCCTCAAATCTTGATAGCCCTTCCAGTTCTCAAAGTTCATGTTTCTGTGATTACTAACTAGGGGACCATGTGGAAACATTGTTCTTTTTTCTTTCAATATGTTGACAGTACATTCCTCTAAACAAATTATGAGTCCTGATTTGAAAGATTCAGAGACAAAAACGCTGGGGCCACAGAAATGAGGTAAGTTCACACATGAATTGCAGCTGATAAAAAAAATAGCAGACCTGCACCCACAAGACAAGGTACCACTTCCCTAGAGGGAAGCTCAGCTTCATGCACATCCTCTGAGTCCCTCCCTGTATAACCTTGGAATCCACATTCACTTCCAGGAATCCAAGCACTTTCAACCTACGGAGGGAATACCTTTCACTTAAAAATACTGAAATGGTAATCTCTCCTTATCAATATAAACACACATCTAAGAATCACCAGACAGCTGAGAAAATAACAATGTGAAAAAGAATTAACACAAGAGGAAACAGAATTTACAAAGGAAACAAGACTGCAAAATAATTATTAGTATCCTCAGAGAAAGGAGAAGCTATCACAACAAGAAAAAGTTTCTTAAAAAAAGTGATCAGAATGGTTGGAAAATAGAAATGATTGTCATCCCCCAACTCCACAGATAAATCTCCATCTGTGGGCTAAGATACAGAAAGGAAATATGTGAAGATTAAAGTGGCGACCTGGAAATGCAAGCTGAGGGATCCTCCAGGATACAGTGCAAAATAAGAAGTAATAAAGTGATGGGGAAAAGGTTAAGAGACAAAGAAAATAGATACACAAGTCCACTGAAACCCTAGCAGAAGTTGTGTGGAGAAACTCATAGCAGATACATCTTACTGAAATTTTTGATGAGAATAAAGAAGTTTTCACTACATGTTCTCACTTATAAGTGGGAGCTGAACAATGAGAGCACATGGACACAGGGAGGGGGACAACACACACTGGGGCCTGCTGGGGGTTGCAGGGCCAGAGAGAGCACCAGGAAAAATAGTTAATGCATGCTGGGCTTAATACCTAGATGATGGGTTGACAGGTGCAGCAAACCACCATAGCACACATTTACCTATTAACAAACTTGCATGTCCTGCACATGTATCCCAGAACTTAAAATAAAATAAAAAGAATAAAGAAGTTTTCTTGTTACTGATTTCTATTTTGATTCTGTTAAATTCTGAAAAAATACTCTGTAAGATTTTATTACTAGAAATGTATTCAGACTTGTTTCATGGCTCAGGATATGGTACATTTTGGTGAACATTCCATATGCTTTTAAGAAGAATGTGGGCAACATGGTGAGACCTCATCTCTACAAAAAATAAAAATTGCCTGGCATGGTGGTACGCACCTGTAGTTCTAGCTACTTGGGAGGCTGAGGCAGGAGGATTGCTTAAGCCCAGGAGTTTGAGACTGCAGTGAGCGATCATCATGCAACTGCAATCTAGCCTAGGCAACAGAGCAAGACCCTGTCTTTAAAAAAAAACAAAAAGAAGAACACATATTTTGCAGCTGTTGAGATAATGTTCTATAAAAGAGGTTTATTGTGAGAATTAAGTGGATTAATGTGTGTGAAATGACATAATAACATTGAAATATCTCAATAAGCACTAGCTGTTATTTTGCTATTGAAAAACAGTTTTCTTTTTTTAAAGTAAGATAAAAATAGATATCTGATATTCCATATTTACCCACATATTTTACCACTTGGGTGTTCTTCATTGCTTTCTGTAATGAAGTTTCCATCTGTCATTACCGTACCCTGAACTTTCAACTTTAGATTTGTAGTGTTGATGGGCTGGCAAAAAAAAAAAAAAAACCAAACAAAAAAAACTCTCAGCTTTCATTGATCACAAAATTTCTTCATTCTGTTTTGAATGATATTCTAGATGGATATGACATTCTGGGCAAGCAAATATTTTTCATCTCAACACATTTAATATGTTGTTCCATTATCTCTGGGCTCCACTGCTCAGATGAGATATAAGACACCATCTGTATCCTTGTTCCTTTGGCTATTTTCAAAATTTTCTCTCTAGCTTTTGATTTTACCTTCAGTTCACTCATCTTCAGTTCATGCTAGTTTCTTTTGCCATCTCTAGTCTACTGGCTAAACCCACCCAGAAAACGTTTCATTTCAGATACGGTACTTTTCATTTTTGGAATTTCCATTTGATTTCTTTTATCCATTTCTCCAATAAAATTATAAGTTTGTTTAGTCATTGTGGTCATTTCCCTTTAAGTCTTTGAAGATGACCATAATAGCTCCTTCCAAGATTTTCTCTGCTAATTCAAATATCTCAGCGTTTGTTTGTCTTGACTGTGGATTCCATGTTCTTGCTTGTTCACCTTTCTAGTGAATTTCAATTGTGTAAAAGATTAACCTATGCCATGGTTTGAATGTGTCCCCTAAAGTTCATGTATTGGAAACTTGATCCCCAATGTGGAGGTGGTGGGAGATGGGACCTTTAAGAGGTGTTTAGTTTGTAAAAGCTCTGCCCTCATAAATGGATTAATGTCATTATTGTGAGAGTAGGTTTATTATCACAGGAGTGGGTTTCTTTTCTTTTTTTCTTTCTTTTTTTTTTTTTTTTTTAGATGGAGTCTCACTCTGTTGCCTGCATTCTCAGGCTGGAATGCAGTGGCGTGACCTCAGCTCACTGCAACCTCCGCCTCCTGGGTTCAAGCAATTCTCCTGCCTCATCCTCCTGAGTAGCTGGAATTACAGGTGCATGCCACCATGCCTGGCTAATTTTTGTATTTTTAGTAGAGATGGGGTTTCACCATGTTGGCCAGTCTGGTCTTGAACTCCTGACCTCAGGTGATCTGCCTGCCTCAGCCTCCCAAAGTGCTGGGATTACAGGCGTGAGCCACTGTGCCCAGCCTAGGAGTGGGTTTCTTATAAAAGGATGAGTTTTGTCCCCTCTTGCTGTCTCTCTCGTCCATATGGTGTATTCCACCACGTTATGATGCATAAGAAGGCCATCACCAGATACTAGTACTTTATATTGGACTTCTCGGCCTCCAGAACTATAAGCCAATAAATGTCTGTTCATTATAAATTACCCAGTCTGTGGTATTCTGTTTTAGCAGCACAAAATGGACTAAGCCTATTATGAGCTACTCGTCTATTACCAAGGATTATTATTTTTGCCTTTTAGAAAAATACTCTACTAACAATGTAACAGTTAGACTGAATGATGGAAGGTCAGATTCAGAGAGATCCATTAGAGAATGTTAATGTTACAGATTACAGTGGTAATGGAGAAGTTCAGGTTTTAACGAAGACCTGAACTAAGGATAAGGAACTCTATTTATGTATGCCAAGATGTGGAAAATAATCTAAATGTCCATTGACAGATGAATGGATAAGGAAAATATGTGCAAACAATGAAGTATTATTCAGCCTTAGAAAAGAAAGAAATCCTACAGTATGAGACAACATGGACGAACGTGGAGGACATTACACTATGTGAAATAAGGCAGTCACAGGACAACAAATACTTATAAGTAACAAATAGTTTTTTAGATGCTTCATATAAGTGGTTCCACTTATATGAAGTATCTAAAAATAGCCAAAGCCAAACCTGTACAGAGAGTAAAAAGAGTGGTTGCCAGAGGCTGGTTGGGGGGAGGGGGAAATGGGGAGTTGATATTCATTGGGTATAAAGATTTAGTTATACAAGATGAGTAAATTCCAGACATCTGCCGTACAATTAAATGTCTATAGCTAATACTTAAAAGTTTTAGAATAGAATAGAATAGAATACTTAAAAGTTGAAAGAATAGGTCTCATGTTAAATGCTATTACTACAATTTTTAAAAAGAGAAATGCTAGAAATCAAAAACACTGTAAGAGAAATGAAGAGCCTTTGATGACCTCATTGGTAGACTGAATATGACTGAGGATAGAATCACTAAGTTTGAGGAAATGTCAATAGAAATATTCATATTGGAAAACAGAAAACGAAGAAGTGAGAAAGGAACAGAAGAGATTAACTGAAGCAATAATCATTGAGAATTTTGCTCAAATAAATGTCAGACACCAAACCACAAATCTAGGAAGCTCAGAGAGCACCAAGCAGGATAAATCTCTCTCTCTCTCTCTTTCTCTTTCTCTCTGTCTCTGTCTCTCTCTCACACACACACAGACACACACACACACACACACATCCTACATGTAGGCATATCATATTCAAACTGAAGAAAAATCAAAGATAAAGAAAAAGTGTTTCAAAAAGACAAAAGAAAGAAAAAACACTTTACCTCTAGAGGACCAAAGATAAGAATTACATGTGATGTCTCCTCAGCAAGTAGGCAAGCAAGAATAGAGTGAAGTGAAGTGTTTAAAGTGTTGAGATAAAAGGCCACCAACCTAGAATACTGTACCCTGAGAAATTACTCAAAAGTGAAGGAGAAATGGACTTTCTCAAACAAACAAAAATCGAATTTGTTGCCAGTAGACCTGCCTTGCAAGAAATGTTGAAGCACGTTCTTCAAAGAGGAGGAAACTGATACAGGTCAGAAACTCAGATCTACATAAAGAAAAGATTAGCACTGGAAAATGAATAAGATATGGTTTAACAAAAACTTTTACTTTTCTTATTACTCATTTTTCTAACCAATAAATGTTCAAAATAATAATAGAGGCTGGGTGCAGTGGCTCACACCTGTAATTCAGCACTTTGGAAGGCTGAGGTGGGAGGATATCTTGAATCCAGGAGTTTGGGACCAGTCTGGGCAACACAATGAGACCCTGTCTCTACAACAACAACAAAATTAGCCTAGCATGGTGGTATGCACCTGTAGTGCTACTCAGGAGGTTGAGGCAGGAGGACTGTTTGAGCCCTAGAGGTCAAAGCTGCAGTGAGCCATTATTACAATATTGCACTCCAGCTGGGCAACAGAGCAAGACCCTGCCTCAAAATAATAATAATAATTGAAGGGTATGGTGGTATATGTCTGTGGCCTCAGCTACTTGGGAGGCTAAGAGTGTCACTTAAGCCCAGCAGCTTGAGGCTGCAGTAAGCCATGATCACACCACTGCACTTCAGCCTAGGCAACAGAGTGAGACTCTGTCTCAAAATAAGAATAATAGTAATAGAAACAATGTCTTTTATTATCTATGCTTATATATACATATCTGTATGTTTATGTAAGTTTATGTATAAGTGATAACTTTAAAAAATGGGCCCATTTCTTTGAAATTTCACAATCTAACAAAACTCACAAAAGAAGAAATACTTTGACTAGGCCTATATCTATTAAAGAAAGTAAATCAGTAATTAATAACCTTCCAAAACAGGAAGCACCAGACCCAGATGGGTTCACTGGTGAATCTACCAAATATTGAGGAAGAAATTATGGCAATTTTCTACAATCTCTTCCAAAAGACAGAAGCAGATGGAATATTTCCTAACTCATTCTATGAGGCCAACATTACCTTCATATGAAAACTAGACAAAGACATTAATAAGAAAGAAGACTACAGATCAATATCCCTCATGAACAAAAATCCCCAATAAAATATTAACAAAAAGAATGCAACAATGTATAAAAAGATTACACACTATGACCAAGTAAGATTTATCTAATGTGTGCAAGGTAGTTTCAACATTCAAAAATTAATTAGTGTAATTCCATCACATCAATAGGCTGAAGAAAAATTACATGATCACACAAATAGATGCAGAAGAAGCATTTAATAAAATCCTACATGCATTCATGATAAACCATTCAGAAAACTAGTAGTAGAAGGAAACTTCTCAACTTGATAAGAAGAAATCTCCAAAAACCTACAGCTAACATCATAGTTAATAGCAAGAAACTAGAAGTTTTCCCACTAAAATCATGAAAAAGGTAAGGATCTCCTCTCACTACTCCTTTTCAACATCATACTGGCAGTCCTAGTTAATACAATGAGACCAGAAAAGGAAATAAAATGTATACAGATTGAGAAAGAAGAAATAAAACTGCGGTTGTTTTCAGATGTCATGATTGTATATGTAGAAAATCTGAATGAATTGACAAAAAAAAAAACCTCCTAGAACTAATAAGAAATTATAGCAAGGTTACAGGATACAGGCTAACATACAAATATCAATCATGTCTTAGTGGTATAGTGGTGAGCGGAGCTGCCTTCCAAATATCAACCATTTTCCTATATAACAGCAAGGAACATGTGGAATTTGAAATTAAAAACACATTATTACTCACATTAGCACCACTAAAAATGAAATACTTAGCTGTAAATCTAACAAAATCTGTATAATATCTATATGAGAGAAACTACAGAATTCTGATGAAAGAAATCAAAGAACAAAATAAATGGAGAGATATTCCATGTTCATGGATACAAAAAATTAATGGTTTCAAAATGTCAGTTTTTCTAACTTGATCTATAAATCTAATACAATTCCAAAATCCCAAAGGCAAAAGACCCAGAAGGGCTTTCTCAATATTGAAGAACAAAGTCAGAGGATGGCCACTATCTGACTTGAAGACTTTGATCTTTGACAAAAGAATAAAGGCAATACAATGAAGCAAAGAAAGTCTTTTCAAGAAATGTTGCTGGAACAATTGGAAATCCACATGCAAAAGAAAGTCAATCTAGATAGACATAACACCCTTAACTAAATTAACTGAAAATGGATTATAAACCTAAATGTAAAATGCAAAACTACAAAACTTCTAGAAGCTAATACAGGAGAAAACCTTGGGATGACCTTGGGATGACCCTAGATGACCTTGGGATGGCAACGACTTTATAAATTCAACACCTAAGGCATGATCCATGTAAGAAATAATTGATAAGCTGGACTTCATTAAAATTAAATTTTCTTCTCTGCAAAAGACAAGTCAATAGAATAAAAAGAAAAGCTACAGATTGGGAAATAATATTTGCAAAAAATATTATCAGATAAAGAACTGTTATTCAGAATACACCAAGAACTCTTAAAACTCAACAATAAGAAGGCAATAACCCAACTAAAAAAGACTTTAACAGACGACTTACCAAAGAAGACACAAGAATGGTAAATAAGCATATAAAAAGATGCTCAACAACATATGTCATTAGAGAATTGCAAATTAAAACAACAACAAGCAAACACGACACATCTATTCGAATTGCCAAAACCCAAAACGCTGACAACATCATATGCTGGTGAAGATGTGAAGCAACTGGAATTAGCATTCATTGCTAGTGGGCATACAAAAAGCCACTTTGTAAAAGCTTGGCAGTCTCAGGGATTCTCCCAAATGAATTGAGAACTTACATCCATGCAAAAACCTGTATGCACAAGTTCATGACAGCTTTATTTATGATTGTCAAAACTTGGAAGCAAACAAGATGTTCTTCAGTAGGTGAGCAGAAATATAAATGGGTATAGACAAAGAATAAAATGTTCTTCAGTGCTAAAATAGAAACGAATGATTTAAGTCACTAAAAGACATGGGGGAAACTTAGTGCATATTACTAAGTGAAATAAGCCAATCTGAAAATCCTACATATTGTAATGATTTCAATCATATAACATGCAGGAAAAGGCAAAACTATGGATATGATAATGATATGGATATGATAATGATAAAACTATGGCCAATATCAGTGATTGGCCAGGCATGGTGGTTCATGCCTATAATCCCAGCACTTTGGGAGGCCAAGGTGGGTGGATCATGAGGTCAGGAGATTGAAGGCATCCTGGCCAACATGGTGAAACCCTGTCTCTACTAAAAAAAAATACAAAAATTAGCCAGGCGTGGTGGGGTATGCCTGTAGTCCGAGCTACTCAGGAGACTGAGGTAGGAGAATGGCTTGAACCTGGGAGGCAGAGGTTGTAGTGAGCCGAGATCTTGCCACTGCACTTCAGCCTGGTGACAGAGCAAGACTCCGTCTCAAAAAAAAAAAAATATATATATATATATATATGTGTGTGTGTGTATATATATATATATATGTGTGTGTGTGTATATATATATATATATAAAATCAGTGATTGCCAGGTCTCAAAGGAGAGGGTGGGATGAATAGACACAGATAATTTTTTTTTTTTGAGATGGAGTTTCATTCTTGTTGCCCTGGCTGGAATGCAATGGCACGATCTCAGCTCACTGCCACCTCTGCCTCCTGGGTTCAAGTGATTCTCCTGCCTCAGCCTCCTGAGTAGCTGGGATTACAGGCCCCCACCACCATGCCTGGCTAATTTTGTATCTTTAGTAGAGACAGGGTTTCACCTTGTTCGTCAGGCTGGTTTCGAACTCCTGACCTCAGGTGATCTGCCTGCCTCAGCCTCCCAAAGTTCTGGGATTACAGGCGTGAGCCACCACGCTCAGCCCACAGAGAATTTTAGGGCAGTAAAACTACTCTGTATGATACCACAATGGTAGATACAGGTCATTGAACACTTGTCAAAACTCACAGAATGTACAACACCGAGAGTGAACTCTAATGCAAACTATGGACTTTGGTGATAATCACGCATCTCTATAGGTTCATTGATGGTAACAAAGGCACTTCTCTGGTATAGGTTGTTGATAATGGAGAGGCTGTGCATGTGTGATGGCAGAGGATATATGGGAATTCTGTTCTTCCTGATCAATTTTGCTGTAAACAAGAAACTACTCTAAAAACAGTCTATTTGTGAAAAAGTACAGAATGGAATTAATCACTCTAGGAGAAAAATTAAGAAAATAGAAACAACAACCATAAAAATGTAGACTATCACTAGAACCAAGATTTTTGAAGTGGTGAGTGTGATCAGTAATGTTAGCAGAGGCCAGGCACGGTGGCTCATGCCTGTAATCCCAGCACTTTGGGAGGCGAGGCAGGCGGATCAGTAGGTCAAGAGATTGAGACCATCCTGGCCAACATGGTGAAACCCTGTCTCGACTAAAAATACAAAAATTAGCTGGGCGTGGTGGCACACGCCTGTAGTCCCAGCTACTCGGGAGGCTGAGGCAGGAGAACTACTTGAACCCAGGAGGCAGAGGTGGCAGTGAGCTGAGATCGTGCCACTGCACTGCAGCCTGGCGAAAGAGCAAGACTCCGTCTCAAAAAAAAAAAAAAAAGAGTGTTATCAGAAAAAGGCTTCTGAACGTTCTAAAAATGATTTTAACATTACAGACATATACTTAGATCAAGCATGTCTATCATTACTCATCCAGAATAGCGTAATTTAAGCAAAGAAAGGCAGAGAAAGAGGGACAATGCCAGGTTCTGATGAAGAATACAATGAAAGGATTGTCTTATAATTTGAAACATTTGGAGAAAGAAGCCTATTAGAATTAAATGTATTCAATATACTAGAGTCAAGATCATCAAACAATTTAGTTTTAAAAGTTTGGTGGAAAATGAAGCGCAATTTAAAATTCTTTATTTTAACTGAGTGTTTCCAGAAAACAGTTTTCTCTCTCACAAAAAGAAGCACAGTATAATCTCAAAAAGGTTTTAAAGGAAAAACATAAAAATATATAAATAAGTAATTTTAAAGCCCTAAATTGGCTCAGTTTTATAAAATACTGGTAGCATCCTCATTTTATCTGTAACGCCTCTATTCAACCCCCTAAAACTTCTCTATAAAAAGATAAATGTATGCAATAGAAAGGAAGCAATTCTCTCCTCCAAAATCGCAAGATCGGTTATGCTTCCATTTCCTCCACCTCCAGCTAAGTCAATCTCTGTGGCTGCTGAACTATAATTTGACCCCAGGACTGCTGTGAAATCTGTCTGTTGACCAGTATAAGCAGTCCATCTTACAACAGGAAGGCCCAGACATAATAAAAAGGTGATTTGTTGCTGAATTTTCTCAAAAAGAAAATAAAAGAAACAAAGTCACAGAGGAAACCTGGCCAAAGAAAGTACAGCCTGTGAAAATTGTCAGCTGGACAGTGCCTAAGGCGTCTTTGAACTTGACCTTCAGCACAGGGTCTCTCATGTTACTGAGGAGCTGCTGCCACCTCATGGAGAACTGAGAGATCTCATTTTCCAAGCGCATGGGTTTCTAATAGCCAAATGATCTTTGACAAAATAAAGGCAATGCAATGAAGCAAGGGAAGTCTTTTCAAGAAATGTTGTTGGAACAATTGGAAATCCACACGCAAAAGAAAACCAATCTAGATAGAAATAACAATCATTTTCTAGATGCATGGATTCCGCAATCACTCATTTATATCTTGCCTTTTCTCTTTTGTTGGACTATTAAAAAGAAAGCATAACAACCACATGAATCTCACATAGAAAAGCCCATTCTCGTTGGGTGCAATTCTCCTAATGCAATTTTTGATAACCATAGTATTATATAGCACATGCATATGAAATAAATATCATCTCATTTTGAGTGATTACTGTGTGGATTTAGATCTATCATCAGTCAAATTATGTTCCCCAAACTGACTGCAGAGAAATAGCCTAACACCGACAGGCTACAATTCTGCCCTGAATATACACTTTACAAAGCTAATAGCTAAATTGCAAAATTTAGAGAATAACAAAATTTAAAGGGTCTTGATGCTCCTTTTCCACCTTCCCTGCAACATCCTCACTGAAAATCAAAAGATCTTTCCTTCTTGTTTTTTGTATTATTGTCTCTCAACTTTTTTTTTGTTTTGTTTGTTTGTTTGTTTGTTTGAGACGGTGTCTCGCTCTGTCGCCCAGGTGGGAGTGCAGTGGCGCGATCTCGGGTCACCGCAACCTCCGCTTCCCGAGTTCAAGCGATTCTCCTTCCTCAGCCTCCGGAGTAGGTGGGACTACAGGCGCGCGCCACTACCCCCGGCTAATTTTTGTATTTTTAGTAGAGACGGGGTTTCGCCATGTTGGCCAGGCTGGTCTCAAACTCCTGACCTCAAGTGATCCGCTGGCGTCGGCCTCCCAAAGTGCTGGGATTACAGGGGTGAGCCACCACGCTCGGCCGTCTCTCAACTTTCAAGTTCTGTTTTAAGCCACGTGATCCGAGCAATAGAAATGGGCAAGTATTTCTAGCTTGGTGCAGTGTTTCATGCCTGTAATCCCAACACTCGAGAAGTCCAAGGTGGGAGAATCCCTTAAGGCTGGGAGTTCAAGATCATTCTGGGCAACATAGCAAGACCTGGGCTCTACAAAAAAAAAAAAAAAAAAAAAATTCAGGAGGTCAAGGCTGCAGTGAGCTATGATTGTGTCATTGCACTCCAGCCTGGGCGACAAAGTGAGACCTTGTCTCAATTCTTCAAAAAAATGAAGATAAGAAATGGGCAAGCCCAAGAACTAAAATAAAATTATAAATTCATTTCCAAGGAGCTTTTATATCTTACTCGCAGAGAAAAACAGTGTTGGGTGTTTTTGTAGAAGTGCCATTGTGTGGATTTTGATCTAGAAAAAATTACCTCAAAGCGTAAAATGTAATTTTTATGAATGATATTCTTCACTGGAGACAGAATGGGATTTCTAATAATTGCATCTTCATCATTTGAAACTCGGTGAGTTTTGGCATTTCCATGGTTTTTGTTTGTTGGTTTTTAATGCTTTAAGCAGGTACTGTCCCCTAGGAAATTTGTAGATAAAAGCAAGTTACTTACAAATTTGTTCACCTAATTTTGATCCCACCCCAGCTCTGTACTCTGGGCTCACACTTCAACAAATCTTAGCAAAGTTTAAAAACAAATCTGAATTTCCATATTTGTATTTCACATGTCCTTCAAATATTTAGAAAGTTGGAAGAGAAAATCTGAAAGTAAAATGTCTGTTTTCAATTTCTTCACCACGGTGAGTTTGCATAGAAACTTAAGGAACCTCCCAAAATAAGTTATAAAATAATAGGTTATACCACAAAAATGTGTATAGATGCACACATACACACACACACACACACAGACACTCACACAGTAGGACTTCAGTGGGTGTTTATCATATTACTGTTTACAATGTAGCTATGTTACCTATATTCTTTTATAAATATGAAAATTTTATTAAAAATGAAATAAAAAAGACACATGATGGTAAGATTATCGGATTAGACAAAATTCAAGGCTGAAGCTAATTAAACAAGAAAAAGAGGGAATATTATGTAATGGCAAAAGATGCAACAATAAAGAATATACACATTGTATTTCTTCGTGAACTAAATAACATAAAGCTAAAAATTCCAAAACTATAAGAATGTGATAAAATCATCTGTCATGATAATAACCTTAATACAACTCTTTCAGAATTTGACAAAGTACACAAAGTTACAATGTTATAGAAGATGTGAATAATATGTGTTTTACTTAATACGCATGTCTGTATAAAACGTTGTATTCCACAAATCCTATAAATTAAACTTCTTATATGTATGAAGTAGCTTTAAAAATCAGTCAAGGCCAGGCACGGTGGCTCACACCTGTAATCCCAGCACTTTGGGAGGCCAAGGCGGGTGGATCACCTGAGGTCAGGAGTTCGAGACCAGCCTGGCCAACATGGCAAAACCCCATCTCTACTAAAAATACAAAAATTAGCTGGGCGTGGTGGTGGGCACCTGTAGTCCCAGCTACTCAGAAGGCTGAGGCAGAAGAATCGTGTGAACCTGGGAGGTGGAGGTTATAGTGAGCTGAGATTGCACCAGTGCACTCCAGCCTGGGTGACAGAGTAAGACTCCATCTCAAAAAAAAAAAAAGTCAGTCAAAATTCCAACTCTATTTGTTAGCTTTGTGACCTTGGAAAAGTTCTTTAATCTTTCTAAATTCCTGTTTCTGTCTCTGTAAAATAAAAACTGTCACACTTACTCACTTGACTGTTGCGAAGGTTTAAATGATTAATAGGAGTAAAAGCCAAGCATGGGACCTAGCACTTACAAAACAGTAAATAACAGTGTTTTTTCTTTCTGTTATCATATTTCTTCCTGGTCGTCATCTTCTCCAACTTGAATGCTAAGTACTTTTCACTCCATCTTCATATCACACCTCTCTATTACTTGGAAAAATTTTAGATGCCACAAACTGGGCTACCCAACATACTCCAACATCATTGCAGCTTCGAATCAGAGTCAGGCAGTTTTATAGACCAGCATGTCCAATGAACTGGTCTTGCCCTTAGCCGCGCTGTACTATCCAACTGTAAGTCTAAAATAAGTAATCACAAAATATTAACAAACCAGTCAGAAAAAAAAAAAAAAACACTGAATTCTTGGCCACAAAGAAAACCTTAACGAATTTCAAAAAATAGAGAGATTTTATGTCTCACGTTCTCTAACCATAACTGAATTATAAACTAGAAGTTTACAACAAGAAGGAAAATAATAGCCTAAAGGCAGAACAATATGAAATTAAGGCATACTCTTCAAAATAGTTCCTATCCAAAGAGGTACTTAAAACTGATATTACAGTCTGGGCAAGATGGCTCACGTTTGGAATCCCAGCACTTTGGGAGGTCAAGGCAGGAGGATTGCTTAGGACCAGGAGTTTGAAACCAGCCTGGACAACATGGTGAAACCTCATCTCTACAAAAAATTAAAAATTAGCCAGGTGTGGTGGCACAAGACTGTAAGCCCAGCTATTTGGGAAGCTGAGGTGGGAGATCACTTGAGCCCGGAACGTAGAGGCTGTAGTGAGCCATGATTGTGCCATTGCATTCAGCCTAAACAACAGAGTGAGACCCTGTCTCAAAAAAAAAAAAAACCACAAAAAAAACCCACTGATACTATGAATAAAAAGAATACTTGATATAAAAATATCTAGGCATAGCTAAACTCTATACTACAGTAGGAAATATCTTAAATGCTTCTATTACTAAAAAGAAAAACTAACAATAAATAAACTAAGTAAGCCAACTAACTAACTTTCTAAAAATTATGATAAATCAAAAGAAAGTCAAAGAGAATGAAAAATCAAGGATATTGACCAACCAACCACACTTCTGGCCACACAGTATCTGTACACAATTGTTCATAGCAGCTTTATTTGTAATAGCCAAGAACAGAAAACAATCAAAATGTCCTACGACAGGTGAATGATTAAATCTATCTGTGGAACATACATGCCTTGAAATACTACTTAGCAATAAAAACAAGTTGTTGATATGCCCGACAACTTGCATTAATATCATGAGCATTATGCCAAGTGGTAAAAGCTAATCTTAAAAGATCACATGCTGGCTGGGCACACTGGCTCACATCTGTAATCCTAACACTTTGAGAGGCCAATCACTTAAGGCCAGGAGTTCGAGACCAGCCTAGGCAAAATAGCAAGACCCTGCCTCTAAAAAAAAAAATTTTAATTAGTTGGGCATGGTGGCATGCACCTGTAGTCATAGCTACTCAGGAGGCTGAGGAGGGAGGATCACTTGAGCCCAGAAATTCAAGGCTGCAGTGAGTTATGATCACACCACTGCACGCCAGCCTGGGTGACAGACAAGATCCTGTCTCTAAAAAGAAAAAAGTAATTTTAAAAATCACATACGATATGATTCCATTTATATGATACTTTTGAAATGACAAAATTATCTATATGGAGAACAAATTAGTAGTTTCCAAAGGTTAGGGAAAGTAAGAGAAGGAGGAAGCAGGATTGTAAAGGGACAGAACAAAAGAGACCTTTGCGGGAATGAGCCTGTTCCGTATCTTGATTGTGGTAGTGACTACACTAATCCACACATGTGATCAAATGGCCCAGAAGTACATACGTGCCTTGTACTAAGGTTGATCTCCTAGTTTTGATATGTAAGCCATAACCATTGGGAAAACTGGATCAAGGGTACATGGGAATGCTCTGTATTATCTTTATAACTTCTCATGGATCTATAATTAGCTCAAAAAAGATTTTTTTTAAAAAAGATGAAATTTTAAAATAAAAAGTATTCAAAAGGTATTTTAAAGTTTTTAAATAAAATCTTGGTTTTTGAAAACATGAATGAAACAGATTAAACCTCCAACAAGGCTGAACAAGGGGGAAAAAGAGAGATTATGGAAAATATACAAGTAGGAAGAAGAAATAAGATATTATCGCAACTACAGGTGATATTAAAAGTAAGAGACATGATATACACAATTCAGTGACAATACATTTGGAAACTTAGGGTAAACTGATCTACTATGGGCCAGACACGTTTTTAGGTAAGGTCTCCCTGGATAATCACATAATTTTTGCTCACGGAATCCCCAGGAGGCACCATTCCCATAGAACACAATGGAACCCCCTAGAAATCTACAGGGGGAGTACAACTGTCTATGAACTGAGGCAGTCTATGAACTGCCTCATTATAGGAGCTTAATGTAGATCAATTTACAAGACCCCATCTATGCCTTTCTGCAGCATATAGATGCAAAAGCTATAAATACACATATGAGTAAGTCGAATCCAGCAGTGCATTGAAAAAAATACAACATGGACAAGATACATTCCAAGAATGTAAAGATGGTTTTGAAATAGAAAATCTTCAACATAATTCATTATATAAACTAGCAACAAAACCATCTGATTACATCAATAGTTGGCAAAAAAAAAAAGAACCTGAAAAAATTTAGCTGCTATTCCAAAAAAGATTAAAGTAAAATATTAAAATAATACAGTTAACTCAATATTCTAAAATAGTAAAGACTATTTCTTGAAATAAAAGAAAAAAAAAAGCAAATGGTACCTTAAAAGACAAAGTACTAAAACTACTGTTATAAAACAGGAACAGACAAAATTATCTTTACTCACACATATTGTGATAAACCTAAAAAACAAGAAACACTAAAAAGAGATTAGCATTAGTAGCAAATTTGGTAAGACGCTGTTATAAGAAATACATAAACAGTAATTTTTTTCTTTTTATGGAGAAAAATAAATGAGAAATGGAAATGGAAAAAAACCTGGACACACGATAGTAACAACATATGATAAAATACCTAGAAATACATTAACAAATGTAGCTAGACAGTCTATATGAAGGAAACTCTAAAATTTTATTAACAGACATAAAACAAGAACTGAATCAATGGAAAGGTATGTCATGTTTCTGGATAGGAAGACTTTTTAAAATGTCACTTTTATAAATTAATACATAAATTTAATGCAGCTCCTGTCAGGATTCCAAAGGACTTTATTTTGTAACTGGGTAAAATGCTTGCCAAAATAGTAGTTACTAAAAAAAAAAAAAAAATAGAGGAGAACTTAATTTATAAATATACTGTAAATCAAAATGGTTGTGATTTTGGCATAGGACTATGTCAGTGAACAGAACAGAATCTAGAAACAGACTCGACTGTATATGGGAACTTACTCTTTGAAGAAACAGAAACTATCATTCTCAGCAAACTATCGCAAGGACAAAAAACCAAACACCGCATGTTCTCACTCATAGGTGGGAATTGAACAATGAGAACACATGGACACAGGAGGGGGAACATCACACACCCGGGCCTGTCGTGGGGTGGGGGGAGGGGGGAGGGGTAGCATTAGGAGACATACCTAATGTTATATGAGGAGTTAATGGATGCAGCACACCAACATGGCACATGTATACATATGTAACAAACCTGCACGTTGTGCACACGTACCCTAAAACTTAAAGTATAATTAAAAAAAAAATGATTCATCCAGCACCGGGGCCTCCTCCCTTTCAACTTTATCCCAGGTTATAACCTGGACCTACCCTCAATGTCTGAATGTCAAACATCTCTCTGACATTTCTTTCCAGGTCCCTTGCCTGAGTATATCTAGGCTGAAATATTTGGCCACGTTAGGAACACCCGCCCTTTGGTTCTATCTACTTTTTTCGCCCTCCATCATCAACTTCTCACTGACCTCACTTCTCTCTTTAACCAGTTGAGATTCCATAATGCATCATTATAATTTGTCCCTTGTGTTTACTTTTAGATAACTTGTGGGGATGGACCTATCCCCATTTCGCTCCCTTAGGAAAATCCCAGCCCTGCTTAAATTCAACTTTTTACCCACTCTGTGTCCCTAGATGAACATGCCTAGAAAAACACACAGAATTAAACTGACTGGCCTCTATTTTTGACCACACATTTTAAAAAATCACTTTGCACTACTGATGTTATATTACCCTAATAGAGTTTCTTTCCTATTGTCTTAGATAATTATTTCCCATTTTCTCTTTTCTCAAATCCTCTCTTCCATTTACATTAGTGATGATCTTGCTTTTTACATGAATAACACAGAAGCAATCAGAAGACAACTCTCACATCCTCCTACCCGAAACCTACAAGTCTGTCCATATGTGTGCTCCCCTGCGGTCTTGCCATCTGATAAGAGGGCTGCACTATCTCTGCTCCTGTCTGAGGTCACTGTCTCCACTCAAGAAGTAGATCCCATTCCTTCTTACCTACTAAAGAGCTTTGTTCCTACCAGTTTCCCTTTTCATGACTGTTATTTTCTTTCTAGTAGATCATTTCTGATGCAGGGCAGGTGAGCCCCCAAACTGGGGGTTAGCCCAGGGGACCTCTTGACTTCGCCCAGAAAAGAATTTAACAGCAAGTCAGTGATGTTGGACAGTAATTTTACTGAAGCAGCAGTACACGGCAGCAGCAGAGGGACTGCTCCTTGTGGAATGGGGCTACCCATCGGCAGTGCACCCGGAGCAGCAGCCCAGGGGCAGTACTGCAGTCATATTTATACCAACTTTAAATCATATGCAAATTAATGGACAGGTTATTTAGAAATTTCTAGAAAAAGGGTGGTAACTTCTGAGTGTTGCCATGGCAGTGGTGAACTGACATGGCACTGGTGGACGCGTCTTATGGAGAGGTGCTTTCACCTGTTCCATACAGCCAGTCTTCAATCTGGTCCAGAGTAAATTCCTGCCGCGTATCTCACTGTCTCATTCC